>NC_056743.1:324073185-324194225 GCF_019279795.1 Protopterus annectens
CCTCCAGTCAAAATCTTCCAAGTTTTTAGAAATTCATAGGTGTGTGCTTGGCCAATTCCAGGAAGCATAGTCCTCGAACCTAACACTGAACCCAACACAAATCATCCATGCCCTACATTGTATTAATTGCAGAAGAAATGGTCTCCTTTTGTCATCATTCAAAAAAAAAAGGATGGGGTTGGAGGAAACGGGTACATAGTACTTACATTAGACACTTTGTCTGAAAAGTAGTACTATTGGGGAATTTTTTTTTTTAAAGTAATTGCAGGGGTTAGGGTTAGCATCCATCTAGCATCAGGATGGTTGGTGGGGGGGCATCGTTACATAAGGCGCTGTCACTCATCAGCAGCGCACATTTACAGCACTAAATTTATTCCCATGTTTAGATCTTATGCTGACCCTAGTCCACACAGTCCTGCCCCTAATTCTGAAATTTTACGTAAAAGTTTAATTTAAAAACTTAAACCTACACCTTCCCACATGCACTGCCTTCCTCCTTTCAAATTTTAAATATTGGTTCACTAGGCCATCAGTCTGCTTACAAGCCTAGCCAGCAGTCAGAGGTCAGAATCAAAACCTGTACCTTTTTAGTCCATGACCATTATGCTAGTCCGTCATGTATGCTGATGGCTTGCTTTTGGTAGCAGCATATCTTGTGTTACACATGCTTTTTGAATACAGCCTGAATAAGTGCACCATGGAGATTAGAAGCTTATCTACAGTGTTTTTCTGTGTTATTTCCAAAGTGGTCTGACAAATCTCTTAACTTATATTGCTATTTGTTTAAAGTTTAGCAGCAGACATTAAGGTTGTGGATTAGTTAAAAAAAAAAAAAAAAAAAAAAAAAAAAAGCTCTAGGTGAAGAAATTTGACAGGGGAATCTGGTTTGAGGTATGGCACCATGTTGTAGATATCCTTTACTCAAGGGCAGAAGTTAAAAGATCTATGGTCATCTGTCACCAGAACCATTCACAGAGGAACTAGAATACAAATCCACAGTCCCAGAGGACTAAAAAAAAATGCCATCCCTTCAGCACTGGACACTTTTTTTTCACATTCTGAAGTCTGTCCTATTTAGAAATCGAACCCAGCCCCTAAGCAAGGATCATGTTAGGTGCTTTCTGTGAAGTTATGTTTTGCTTCATATCCATTTTTCATCGAAGCTCATTTGTCTTAGTGCAGAAGACTGAATAGGTAAGGAGAAGTCACTCATAATGTAGTGCATAGGGTCTGTGGTCCTTAAATGTCTACCTTGCATAAATAAATCCGAAGTAGCCAAACCTTAGGGTAAGCTGTTAAAGCTGCAGTGGCTTTCCTGGAGTATTCAGTGTTTTTCAGAATGAACTGCCACAAATATGGTGTAGTGGATCAGTGGGATATTAAAAATTTAACTGGCTTAACTTGCCAGTATATTTTTGCAGACAAGCAGATATGATGCTAATAAGGCCATTGTATCTTTTTCATTAATTGAATTAAAGTAGTGGTTAGAACTGTTAAAACATATAACAGATGTTTAACATTACAAATGTGGTATCTAGCCAAGCTTCAAATTCACATTTAGGACAGTTCATCATTAACATTAGCATGCTTAAAAACTTGACTGTTACTGCTGTGAAGTAAGCTTCTTAGAGGATAGAAGATAATCTACAAGATTTGGTGGTGCAATGTGGAAATGTCTAGAGGTAAGTCAGTGGATACAGGTACACAACCAGTTGGATTAGATGGAGTTGATACTTCTGTGCATAGCATGTTTGTGGCTATATAATTGATAAATGAAGACAGCATTGTTTAACAAATTGGGTTATGTTATTGAAGTAAAATGAACATTGCTGTAAAATGTGTAGATGAAATAAGATATTAGCTAAGGGAAGTGATGCGAAACTACAGAGATGGGAAATGCAGTGGCCTGCTGTTTATTAATGTTCATTAAGCCTGCTTAACAGGCAGATGACCTATGAGATGGCAGTGGTTCCAGCAACATAGGTCACGTTTGCTAGTGGGGTGAGCCTGAAGGTTTGATTTAAAGTCTGGATTTTGAACAATGGGAAGAATGTTTTTTTTTTTTTTTTTTTTTTTTTAACTTGCAGTAATCACGTTTCATGTATGTTAGGGTAAAGTTTTGCAAGGGACATTGCATTGTGATTTAAAAAGGCACAGACAATAGTGATACTTTTGGGAAAGATGCACTATTAAGGAAAATTAATGTTGGAGAATTGACAGTCTTGTTGATACAAACCTGAGAAGGAAGTCTTACTTGCATAGGATATCCAGGATAAATTCTCTTATTAGAAGATCAAATTAACTATTAAAAAGGCAGCTCAGTTTTACTCCGAAATAAATGCCACAGAACTGGTGAAAGTTAGAGATGTGATGAAGGCAGTATGGTAGTAGCCATAACCAGATGAGAACAAAGGCCCTGAAATTGCAAATATGTTTACGAAGGATCCCTTTTTGAGTCATTAGACAAGAGTGTAATTCTAGAGCATTTGTTGAGACAGTGTGGTGTCTTTCAATTTGTTTTTTGTCCAAACACTTGACTTTTGTCAGACTGGTCCTTCAGTGTGGGAATCCTGTTCAGTGGCTTGATGGTCCCAACGGAGCACCTTTGCTATGAGTTGCAGTTTGGTATCCGTGGTAAGGGAAACAGAAACTAATTAACAGCAGGGTGAAAATGAAATTTAAGCCTGTTATACTTTTAAAGCGATATGTTTTTTTTTCAACCCCATTAAAGAATTATGTTTACTTTGTATGCCATAATGGCATATTCTGAACCATGGACTTACATGAAATCCCACTTGTGTTTACTCAACCATAGTGTCTGTCATGCCGCTTACATTGAATTAATTTTCAAAAGGAGGTCTAAAATTGTTGCTGACAGTTTTCTTGAAGGAACGACAATGTTAATGAGGACTTAACATGGTTATAAATATTAATGTAATAAAATAATCAGCAGTAAGTTATCTGATGGAAGTAAGACCCAGGAAGCAGAGAGAAAAGCTATAGGGCAGTGCTGACTTGTGGCGGTACAGTACAGATTCATAAAACAGTGTTTTGTGCTGATTGATTCCATTGTTTGGTATAGTACCATGTGAACACTTTTTGTATAGCCTTCTTTAGTCAGTGTCACAACTGTAAATGTTCATTAGATCGCTCTTGTAAAAATCTGTATGGGAGGTGTGCTACCAAGGTTCAGATGGCAAGACAATTGTTCAGAATCCTTCCTTATACACCAATACATCCGATGGAACATGCTGGTAGAAAAAGGGACATACAGGAACCCCAGTTCAGAGCTTACTTGCAATTGCAGTTCAGTCAGATGCTGATTTACACTGTGACTTCAGTTTGGTTTATCGCCTCGTATGTCAACTTCTAGGCGGATAAGTACCCTTCTGGGGCTTTCTTAATTTTTTGACAGAAATTTGTGGTTTAACTGGCACAAAAGAAATGTGCATGTGTTGGACAAATCCCATGCAAGAATACCCACACGGCCTTTGTTTAGGTGAATCCTACAGTATCTGTGCATGTGAGATTTCTGTCTTTCACTTCAACATTTGACAGTCTGCTTAACAGCCCTGCTATATTTCTAGAGAAAACAAAAGTTTGAAAGTCCTTGTTTGGTCCCACATGGCCACTGTCTCTCAAGACATCCTCGTCCAGATTAAAAAAAATAAATAAAAAGATTCTGAAGCTATCCTACCTTGAGCCTTTCTTTCCTGGTGTAAGATTGACAAATCTTCAGTGGCTATAATAAGGGCCTTCAGACCATTAGCTTGATGTTCCAGACTCCTCTGGTAATTTACTGTTTGTACCTGGTTCTTGTTCTTTAGTGGCATCCGTCCTCCAAAACCAGATTCTTCTTGTGTCTGAAGAGTTGTTTTGTAGTACCTCAGAGGTTAGTGAGGGGAGGAGATAGGTTCACTTATGTGGGGTTGAAAGTGTTTTTGCATGTAAATCAAGCTAGATAGTACAATGTAAAATAAGTAAATAAAATTGATTAAAAACAAAACCCCTTTCACAACTTTCCACATAGTACAGTTTTGCCAAAAGGCTTCTTGAAGTATTTCATTTTGATTTCAAAAGGAAGAGTTTTTTTTTTTTTTTTTTTCCTCCTCAATTTCTTTCAGAGTTGGAGAAGAAGGATCTCATTATGTGACCTAGGTCTTATCTCCTTCCCAGTTTGAGTTTGAATGTGAGGAAAGCATTTCTTCTGACTTTTTTCAGACACTTCTCTAAAATGAAACACCTTTTCCAGTGTGAAGGAAATGTTCTCTTCAAAATGTCAGAAGAGAGATTATGACCTGTTTTGTGTAGATTCCCTCAACCCCCACCCCCCCAGCTGTTCTACCCATTTTTGTATCCTTGGTGGATAAATTCAGTTATGCACATTCATCCCCTGATGCTCAACCTCTTCTACCCCAAAAAGTCTGGTAGGCTATATAAGGAGCATGAATCCCAAAAACACCTTTTCTGAAACCCTCTGGCAGGCTGTGGTATTTATTTGAATAAGGTTGGATCTTCAGTTTCTCTTTCAATCTCTTACTTTGTGACAAAGATGGAAGGAATCTGAAAATGATGGCAAGGTTTATACCTCTATAGACTTGACCTTCAGAACTGTAAGATGTTCATCGTGTTTCACTGTTGGGTTATCCTGCTGGCAGGCTACCCGCAGTCTGCCTGAATTCCAAAGTCCTGGTCCGGCGTCTGTTGCTGTCGCCTCTTCCCTGACGTCAGTGCGCCAGGGGTATAAAAGATGCAGCAGACGCCATTTTCTTCAGTCTTTCTTGCCGCGCGGTGCCCGAAGCAAAAGCAGTTCGCAAGTGCCAGTCGGTCCGACTCCTGAGATTTTCAAAATCGAATTTCAGATCCGAAGTCTTCAATAAAGCTAAGTACCCCATTGGGGAAACTTTTTTCTTGCTCCAGACCGATGTCAGAAAAAGTTAACAGTTGTATTTCTTGTGGGAAGCAAATACCTCATAAGGATTTCCACTCTTACTGTATTCCTTGTCTAGGCCCTGACCACGACGTTGCTAGTTCTCAGTTTTGTGCTAGATTTAACCAATGCACTATTAAGCGTCGGTACGATTTTGCTTTTCATTATTTTGGCAGAAGGTTTAACTACATAATGCCGTTGGAACTACCGACGACCGGAATTCATAAAAAATGCAAGGATAAAGACCAGGACAAGCATCCGAGGTCCAAAGCCGACGACGAAGCCTCTTCTAGGCCAGTCGCCAGTTTGCCGGTGCTCCAGTGAGGTGCTTTCGCAGCCCCTGACTCCCGCTACCTCAGAGCCACAGGCCGCCTTCAACTCCCACGTGGATACTCAAGGTATTGGCCCTTCGGAAATTAATCCCTCAGATGGGTCTGGAGCCGCTGAGCAGGCATCGGCTTCTGAGGGTGTCTTCAGACCTACACAACTTTATATAAAGCCTACTTCAGCATCCAAGACAAAGTCTAAAACAGTTTTAAAGACAAGGAAACCAGTACAGCATTCTCCAGGACAGGCTTCTATGCCTAAGAAACAGATGCTCAAAATGGCCGAAGACCTAATTACTTTGATCAGGGGCTCCCATCCCCCTCCTGATAAGAGGCCTAGGCAAGACTCTGAATATGATTCCTCTGATCAGGTTTCCATTTTCTCTTATTGCTCTTCTGATCAGGGATATTCTGTTCCTCCCTATGAGGATTCTGATGCTGAAGATTCTATTCCTTCAGCTTCTCCTCCTGAGGACTATTCTTTTGGGGAAACCCTGCATACCATGAGGGAGCATTTCCATTGGACGAGCCAAGATTATTCCGATTCTAAGAAAAGACTTGGAGACTTTCTTTTACTTTCTCAGCACAGACCTCTTGCAATTCCACCTGTTCAGAGATTCTAGGGTTTTGGACAGATGGGGGAAAAAGTTTACACTTCTGCTACCTTGGCTGTAAGGGCTTTAAATTGTTAGTTTCATATGCTCAAATATCAGCAATACTTCATGTCTTTGTTAAAACATAAAATGTTGGCAAATTCTGAATGTTCTGAGAACAAAGATTTGCAGGATTTATTGCATGCAGCTGAACAAGTGGGGAAAATGTACTTTGCAATGTGGCTATGATTCACTGGAGGCCTCGTGCAGGGCCGTTGTCGCAGGTTCTGTTAGAAGGCATGCTTGGTTAAAGGAACAGAATCTGCCTGATCATGTTAAAGCAAAATTATTGGATAGTCCATTACAGCATGATACTTTGTTTGGTGTTAAGGCAGAAGTGGTGTTGAAGAAAATGGAGAATAAGGCAAAATCTATACAGACAGTGAAGGATTTCTTACAGGTACAGCCACCCAGAGTTAGCAGGAACTGGCCCTCTAAGAATTGGTCCTTTCCAGTGTCAGACAGACCACAGAGGCAGATACAGACGCCCTAGAGTCAGGCAATAGCCCCAGGGCTCATACAGGCCCAAACATTGGGGTGCTTCTACCCCCAAAAGCGGAGATGACAAATCACAGCCTTATAGAAAACAGTCCCAGTAACTTCCCTCTGCCTATGACAAGCACTTATTTTTTGGCAGCACCCTTAGGGGGAAAGCTAGCACTTTTTTCACAAAACTGGCACAAGATGACCCAGGACAAATGGGTCTTAAATATAGTTTCTCAGGGTTACAGGTTCCACTTTCACACCCTTCCAAAGGCAAAAGGCATGCCAGACCTGCCACGCAATCAATGGCAAGAGGCACAAAAACAAGTTTCATCTCTCATGGATGTGGAGGCTATTCAGCTAGTGCCACCCCAAGAGCAGGGACAAGGATTTTACTCAAGACTTTTCTTAGTACCAAGAAAGGACAAAGCCTGGAGACCAATCCTGGACCGGTCTATTCTAAATACTTTACTGGACGTCCCAAAATTCAAAATGTTGACTGTACAGCAGCTTCTGCCCATGCTGGACAAGAAGGCTTGGCTTGTAACTTTGGACCTCAGAGGCATACCTGCATGTCCCAATCAGACAATCTTGCAGAGGATACCTCAGATTCATAGCTTGTATAACCCCCAATGTGGTGTACGTGGCTACCTGTAAACTATGCCCTGCATTCTATGTAGGAAAAACTAATCAGATGTTTAAAAATTGCATTTTGAGACATCAAAGTGACATTACCAATAAAGATCCACATAATGCTTTAGCAACGCATGCTGAAAGAAATGTTGGTCATTCTTTCACTTATAAGGTGATAGAGAATGTATATAGTGGAATAAGGAAAGACGACATTGAAAATATTACTGAATGCAGGGAGAGTAAGTGGATTGTGAACCTCCGTGCTGATATTGAGCCAGGCTTGAATAACATCATTCCACTGAAACCTATACTAAAAGCTAGAAGACCAACTATCAGCTAACATGGAGGTGTCTGGCTTAATTCATGACTGGTCACACCCATCAAAAGCAAAAGGTATAGGAAATGGAACACCCCCAGCTGAGAGGAAAGAGGATTGGTGTGTTTAAACAGCTGATTGACAATGTGATGATTGAATGATTGTCTCAACAGTAAAGGAAGCAAGCACTATAAAAAGGAACTTCCAGTCCCAATCTCTACCATCTGAAGAAGATACCGAAAGCGCTTATCGTTTGGAATACATAGGGACTGTTTTATTCTACATCAAGATTTTAACTTGACATGAAGATTTTAACTTTTCCTACAATAAAAGGATTGTAACTGCCATTAAAGCTAGAAGCTTTTATTTGATCTGTTAGACTGGTTAAGCTGTTATCACAGTTCATCACAGTCACATAGCAGCTGCTACATCTTCAGTGTGGATACTTTGTATATCGGACCAAAAAGATTGGATACTTTGAAGCCATCATAAGACTGGATACTTTGGAGCCATCGTTCCGCTATGGTATATCTGCATTCACAGCGTGAATATCTTGTAAGTGCATTTAATTTAAGCACTGGAAATGTATGCAAGTTTTTTGCTATATATGTTGCACTTTTAAGTTTTATATCATTTAACCACACTACCTATTCTCCAAGAGAACTTTACTTCATTGGCCATTGTTGTACAGCGTTTCATTTTGAATACAGATTCATAGCTAGCTCACTGCACTACCAATTCTCTGCACTGCCCTTTGGCTTATCTACTGCGCCCAGGGTCTTCACAAAATGCCTGGCACCAGTAATTGCATTTTGCAGACAAAGAGGAATTCACATATACCCCTACTTGGACGACTGCCTTATTCAAGCAAAGGACAAAGATATTCTACTACAGCATCTAGCGTTTGTAAAAAGATTAATAATTTGCCTAGGGTACATAGTAAACGAAAAGAAATCAAAACTAGTACCCTCTCAAGAGAGAATATTTCTGGGTGCGAGCTTAAATGCAACTGCCCAGATGGCTTATCTCACGCCAGACAAACAAAGGCATCTGACTTCTTACTTCAAAGACATGGCAGCAAAGACCCAGTTATCTGCAAGAAAAATTATGCAGGCTCTGGGCTACATGGCATCCTGCATTCTAGTAATTCCATATGCAAGACTGCATATGAGGAAACTACATTGGTATCTAAAAAGTGTTTGGACTCAACATTGCCACAGCCTGTAAACAGTAATTAATCTCATTCCCTGCCTGCAACAGGAATTTCATTGGTGGGCACAGGCCTGTCACCACAACAAGGGGCAGCCATTCACTTTACCCACTGCCAGGCAAACACTAACAGATGCATCAGATTATGCCTGGGGGGCACACATGGCAGGAAAATGTATTCAGGGCACATGGCCCACAAACCAAATGCATCTTCATATCAATCAAAAAGAGATGCTAGCTGTACAGAAATGCCCTGACGGCCTTCAAGGACCTACTTCATCCAGGACAACTACTGATAAAGACAGACAATACTACAGTCATGTGGTACATAAACAAGCAAAGGGGCACACATTCCTACCCCCTCTGCAGGCAAGCCATGACTTGCACAATTCCTGCTAGGAAAGACAAATACTTAGGCAGATGAACTAAGCAGAAACCTCATGGATCTTCACGAGTAGAAACTGTACCAACAAATATTCAACATAACAGGATAATGGGGGATGCCCAGCCATAGATCTATTCACTTCCCCTCACAACTGCCAGCTACACAGATTCTGCACTCGGACTTATCACAAGCAAGCATGGAAAGTGGACGCTGTTTCATTCAGCTGGAAAGCCCCTTACAGTATATGCCTTCCCTCCTCTGCCTGTCCTCTCCAAGGTACTCCTAAAGGTCAGACAAGAGAAGCCAAAAATGATACGGATTGCCCCAGACTGGCCACGCCAGCACTGGTACCCAATCCTGAAGAGCTTGTCTCAAGGCCCAGCCTGGACATTGCCTCTAATACCTCATTTTCTAACCCAACAGAAAATCCGATCCTACATAGCCAACTCAGAACCCTAAATCTGGCTGCATGGCAGATAATGTAATCATTCAGAACACACCCCTCTCTAAAGCAGTTATGGATGTTATTTTGGAAGCCCAGCACCAGAAAATCATATGCAGACAAATGGAAGAGATTCTATGCTTGTAACCAAGCACAGGGAATTGACTCGCTTGAACCAAATATTCCTCAGATTTTGCAATACCTGACTGAGATGCTGGACAAAGGCCTATCCTCATCAATTAAGATCCATGCCGCTGCCATTTCAGCTCATTACAATATGGACCCACCTTTTTTTTCTCATTCACTGCTAAGACAGTTTCTCAGAGGGGTCAAAACCATAAGACCTCCAAAGAGAGCTTCAATACCTACATGGGACCTCAATTTTGTCTTGGAAAAACTCACACTCCCTCCTTTTGAGCCTGCCAACACGGCAGAGATAAAATACTTGTCATGGAAACTGCTCTTCTCCTAGCAATAACTTCAACAAGAAGAGTCTCAGAGTTACAGGCACTAATGGCTGTGGAACCTTTTATTATTTTCCATCAGGACAGGGTTTCTGTAAGGACAAACGCAACATTTATGATTAAGGTAGTGTCCATCGTGGCTCTTAACCAAACCATTCATTTGCTTACCTTTTATCCAAACCCACAGAATAAGGGGGAGAGACTTCTGCATACTTTGGAAATACACAGACAGCTATGCTTTTACTTGGACAAGACTAAAGCCTTCAGAAAAACTGAGCAACTCTTAGTGGCATATGCTGCAGGTTCCCAAGGAAAAGCCATTTCAAAGCAGACAGTTTCAAAATGGATAGGCAACTGCATTCGTTTCTGCTATTCACAACATGGCTAATCAGTGCCCAAGGGCATTAGGCCACATTCTACCAGAGCAGCGGCCACTTCAGCAGCCTTCCTCAGAAGTACCAACCAAGGATATTTTGGAGGCTGCAACATGGACTTCAGTGCACACTTTCACAAAGCACTACCATTTACCTCTCTACTCTAAATCCAGAGCAGGCTTTGCCACGAGTTCTGCAGGGCCTCATAGCCACTCCAAACTCTATTTAGGCCCAGCCACCCAACCTCAGCTTTGGGATTCAATCCAAGTGTAATGACTGCAACAGTGAAACACGAACATAATACAGTCGTGTACCTACCATAAATGTAGATGTGAGTGTATTCATTGTTGCAGTCCAGGTTACTCTCCCACCATCCCCCTTTTTCTTTGCTGGGACTTATCTGTACCTATGTGGTGTATTTGCTTGTAGATGAAGGTTATGTGCATGCTTTTTTATGATCATAATTTTTACAGCCTACCCTTTTGGGGGCACCTGACATCTGGGGCAAGAAAAACTGAAGAAAATGGCGTCAGCTGCATCTTTTATACCCCTGGTGCACTGACGTCAGGGAAGAGGCAACAGCAACCGACGCCAGACCAGGACTTTGGAATTCAGGCCGACTGCGGGTAGCCTGCCAACAGGATAACCCAAGTGTAATGACTGCAACAGTGAATACACTCTAACATCTACATTTATGGTAGGTACACAACTGTACTTTGTCAAGTCCATATGGCTAAGTTCCTTCTTCCACATTCTCCAACATACATTAGATATTTTCTAATTTCAGATGCTAAATCCCGTCGAAATATGCTTTATGCATTTTTGATCACAGAACATACATTGATGTGTTTAATGATGTGTCTTGTAAAGTTTCTAGAGCTGGAGCCACAGGATCATTAATGTGGAGATATACCGGTCTCAGATTAGTCTCCCTGAGAATGTTAAATCCTAAATCCCTAATCCCTATTTAGGTAAAGGGAAGTACTTTTTAGCCTATCCTCTGCCAAGGTCCTAAAAAATTTGAAAGGGGCAAACTAATTCATGGAGTAAAACAACTTTTTAAGTTTTCAATAATGAAGTGTAGCAGAAACTATCCTCCTAGTCTTTTTCCCTTCCAGAAAGTCTTATAAACTCTGGCAACAGAAGTTAGAGAAGCAGTAATACAAATGCATAGCAGGAGCATACCAAGAAAAAGGAAAATGGTCCTCGGTGGTCTGCTCATCCTAAAAATTCCTAAGTTCAAAATGCTTATTCTCCAGACTTTCTCCTTGTTTTTTCCAATAGCTTTCTAGTTATTGTAGATCTTAAGGATGCATACCATCATATTCCTATCCACAAAGACGCAGACTTAAGATATTTTTGTATCTGAAGTACATTTTCAATTTGCACCCTTACCCACTGGACTCTCTACAGCTTCAAGGGTATTTACAAAATGGCTCCAGCAATTGCCTTTTGCAGAATGCTATGAAGTCATAATTGTCCCTTTCTGAATTATTGCTTCATCCTGGTAGAGTCTTTTCAAGACACCCACACATCCCTCCTTTTCATCACTCAAGTCTTTATCAAACTCTGTACTTCAAACAAAACCCAGAAAAGTTTACCCTAACTTCTTCCTATAGGCTGACATTTCTGAGATGCTTGTTAGGCCATCATGAGAGAAGTGTTTGTCTCCCACTAGAAAAGGCTTCCTTTTACCATTTACACTTTTTAAAAAGATCTGGTTCTGCAGTCAGTCACTGCTGCAAATGAATTCCTCAGAATTTTAGGCCACATGGCTTCTATTTGAGGATGATTCGGTGATGGTATTCAATTTTGACCCTACAACAGCATTCCCTGTTCTTTCCAGACTCACTATTAGGCTTTGTCAAAAAGGAAACTCCTATGTCGGGCAAATCATATCCAGTTTGAATTCAGGTCTTCCTCTTTCTTTCCAACTCAACCTGTAACTACAGATGTTTTAGGATGTTCTTAGTGTTTCACTGTTGCAGTCATCACATTTGGGTTATCTGCCTGCAGGTAGCCCTCAGCCAGCCTGAATACCAGAGTCTTCGGATTTCTGCATCGGCTGCTGTCGCTTCTTCCATGACGTCAGGGGTATAACACTTGCAGCAGACCCAATTACACCAGTCTTTCTTGCCGTGCGATGCCCGAAGCAGAAGTAGTTCGCAAGTGCCGGTCAGCAGACTTCTGAAATTTTCGTTTTCAAGTTTGAGACCTGAAGTCTTCAAAAAGACAAGTACCCCATTGGGGATCCTTTTTTCTTGCTCTAACAGATGTCAGAAAAAATTAACAATTGTTTTGCCTGTGGAAAGCAAATATCTCCTAGAGATTTTCATTCTTACTGCATCACCTGTTTAGGCCCAGACCACAATGTACCACGCTGTCAGTTTTTTGCCTTGTTCAATGCCCGAACTATTCATAGTCAGGCTATTTCTGTAGCTAAATACTTTTGTTCTCTATCTCCGTACTCCAAAATGGCCTCATTATGCCATCCAACTTCTGATCTTTCGAAAAAAACGTAAGGATAAAGACAGACCGCATAGGTCCAAAACTGCCGAAGGCGCTTCCGTTAAGCTAGACGCCAGTCCGCCGGTACTCAATGAGGTGCTTTCGCAGCCCCTGATACCCGCGACTACAGATTTGCAGGCCTCTACTAAGACCCATTCAGAGTCTGGTATGCCGCGATATGCTTCTTCGACTATGGAACCTGTGGATGTCTCTACCTTGGATGGGTCCAGAGCCGCTGTGCAGGCACTGGCTTCTGAGGGTGTATTCAGGCCTACCGACTTGCATATTAAACCCGACGACTTTGTTTCAAGCTAGAAATACCAAATTCCTCAGGCCTAAAGCTTGCGCTACGCCTAGAAAACAGACTACCAAGTCGCATACTCAGGCCCATATGCCTCAAAAACAAATGATTAGAATGGCTGAAGACCTTATTACCTTTATTAGGGGAAGCCATCCCCCCCCCCCCTCTAAGAGACCTAGAACTTATTTTCTTTCTGATTCTTCTGATCAGGAATCTGATATCTCCGCTCCTTCTTACTACCAGGATTTACCGTTATCTACTTATGAGGATTCTGATGCAGAGGATTCCATTCCCTCTACTTCCCCTCCAAAAGATTTTTCTTTTGGTGAAACCTTGCATACCCTTAGGGACCATTTCTGCTGGGAAAGCCAGGACTGTTCTGAGTCCAAGACTTAGGGAATTTTTACTCCTGCCTCAACACAGGCTTCTAGCTATCCCTCCTGTTCTGGAGATTGTAGATGATGATTTTTTGGAATCCAGCCTTTTCCCAGGCACTTTGTCTCTAGCTCCCTGGAAACCTGACAGGTACTACAGAGTAGCGGACTCTCTCTCAAATTCCTCTTCAAGAATCCTACTGCCTATCCAGAGACCATTTCCCAAGGACCAAAAGGCATTAAGACTACTACTGCCAAAAATCCTACCCCTTCTGATAGGGACTCTAGAGCTTTAGACAGATGGGGTAAGAAGGTATACACTTCTGCTACTTTGGCCATTAGGGCTTTAAATTGACAGTTTCATATGTTAAAGTATCAGCAGCATATTATGGGACTACTTAAACAGAAAATGATGATTACTGACTGACAAGTACAGCCTCCTAGATTCAGTAGGCATTGGCCTTCAAAGAACTGGTCTTTGCCAGTCCCTTTCAGGCCTTCTCAGGCCAAACCCAGGAGCAGCAGACCACCACGACTTCAGTTGTAGGCTATGCACAGATCTAAGCAGTAGGGGGCTCCCAATTCCAAAGCAGGGAGTAGTAAGCCACCCCCTGTGGAAAAATGGCACAATGACTTATCCTTAACTCTTCCAAGCCCTGCTCAACTACTTGCTCCCTTAGGAGGAAAGCTCGCCCTGCATGAAAAAACTGGGAACTCATTACCCAGGACAAATGTGTTTTAAACATATTTTCCCTAGGATACAGATTCCACTTCCACTCACTACCAACCCCAAGTGGATGGCCAGACCTCCCCCCAAATCAGTGGGCGAAGGCCCAAAAACAAGTGCGCTCTCTCCTCCGTATCAAGGCTATTCAACCTGTCCCAGCAGAACAACGGGGACAAGGTTTTTATTCAAGACTGTTCCTGGTTCCCAAAAAAAGAAAACTCCTGGCATCCTATCCTAGACCTGTCTTTTCTCAACACCTTTTTGGTGGTTCCAAAATTCAAAATGCTAACTCTTCAACAGCTTCTTCCTATGCTAGCCAAGGATGCCTGGCTGGCAACCCTAGACTTGAAAGAAGCTTACCTGCACATCCCAATAAGGGAATCCTGTAGACAAATACCTATGTTTCAGGGCGGGCTCCATGCATCAGCTCTCTGCACTTCCCTTTGGCTTATCTACTGCGCCCAGGGTATTCACAAAGTGCCTAGCTCCAGCCATTGCATTTTGCAGGCAGAGAAATATTCAGATTTACTCATACTTGGACGATTGCTTGATTAAGGCAGAAAGTCAGGACTTGCTATTACAACACCTGGCATTTGTAAAGAGACTTCTAACCTCACTGGGGTACACCATTGAGAAGAAATCCCACCTAGTACCCTGCCAACAGATTGTATTCCTGTGAGCAAGCTTGAACACAACTTCCCAGATGGCATTCCTCACTCCGGAGAAACAAGTTTGACAACCTACTGGCCACAAATACACAGCTATCTGCAAGAAAGATCGTGCAAGCTCTGGGGTTCATGGCCCTCTGGGGTTCATGGCCTCATGCATTCTGTTAATTCCATATGCAAGACTGCATATGAGGAAACTTCAGTGGTATCTAAAAAGTCTATGGTGTCAACATTCTCAGGACCTGGAAACCATGATTCCTGTCCTTCCTTGTCTAAGGGCAGAGTTCCTTAGGTGGGCAGAGGCCTGCTACCACAACAAGGAACTCGCTTTCACTCTAACCCCTGCCGCACAAACCCTAACAGACGCAGCAGACTATGCGTGGGGGGCTCACATGGCACGGCAGTGCATTCAGGGCAAATGGAACCCAAAACAGATGCACCTGCATAGCAATCAAAAAGAAATGTTAGCTGTACAGAATGTTCTGACAGCCTTCAAAGACCTTATTCTTCCAGGACAGCTATTGGTAAAGACAGACAGCACCACAGTTATGTGATATATAAACAAGCAGGGGAAACCATTCCTATCCACTCTGCAGACTAGCCATGTCTCTGTGGAACACTGCCTTGAACTACCAAGTGAACCTGCAAGCTCAATTCCTGCCAGGCAAACTAAATTCATTGGCAGACGACTGAAGCAGAAATCTCATATACCCACACGAATGGAAACTGGAACCCAAAATATTCAAGCTCTTGAACAAATGGGGGATACCAGAGGTAGACCTGTTTGCCTCCCCTCAAAACTACCAATTGAACATATTCTGCACCAGAACTCCCCACAGTCAAGCTTGGAAAGTGGATGCCCTGTCCTTTACCTGGGAAAGCCTCTCAATTTATGCCTTTCCCCCTCTGCCTCTCCTCTCGAAGGTTCTAATAAAGATCAAACAGGACAAGCCAAGGACAATACTGATTGCCCCAGACTGGCCATGGCAGCACTGGTATCCCCTTTTGCCCAGCCTGACAGTTGGCACAACCATGGCACCTGCCTCAGATCCCTTTCCTGCTGTCGCAGCAAGTGGGCCAGATTCTGCTCCCTCAGCTTCAAACCTTGAACCTTGCATCTTGGTTAATTACCTGAGCTCACCCCTAGCAGCCCTCAGTAAGCAGGTGCTGGATGTCATCCTTGAGGTAAGGAGGCCTAGTACTAGAAAATCCTATTCACAAAAGTGGAAAATATGCTGTTCTTGGAGCCAGGCTCAAGGGAGGGGCACAATGGTACCCAGCTTACCCCATATTCTAGATTATTTAACTGAAATGCTCCACAAGGGCCTATCTTTCTCTTCTGTTAAGATTCATGCCTCTGCCATTTTAGCACGTTATAATACTGAGCCACCTCTCTTCTCTCTTCCACTGCTAAAAACAGTTCCTTAGAGGGGCCAAAAATTTAAGCCCCCCCCCCCAGGAGAGCTCCCACTCCAGCCTGGGACCTTAACTTTGTATTGGAAAAACTCACTCTTCCCCCCTTTGAACCAACTGCTACAGCAGAGTTGAAATTCCTTTCTTGGAAAACAGCCTTACTTCTAGCCATCACTTCAGTAAGAAGAGTGTCTGAACTGCAGGCCCTCATGGCAGTGGAGCCCTTCATTATCTTCCATGCAGACAGGGTTTCCCTCAGGGCTAATCCATCCTTTATTCCCAAGGTGGTGTCTAGTGTGGCTCTAAACCAGTCCTTTCATTTGCCTACTTTTTTCCCTAATCCTCAAAATAAGGGGAAAGGATACCATATTCTCTGGACGTGCACAGACAGCTTAAATTCTGTTTGGACAGAATTAAGCCTCTCATAAAGTCTGACCAGCTGCTAGTTAGTTTTGCTGCAGGAGCAGAGGAGAAGGCCATTTCAAAGCAAACCATTTCCAAATGGATAGCCAGTTGCATCCATTTCTGCTACAAGCACTATAGAAAACCTACCCTACAGGGAATAAGATCACGTTCCACCAGGGCTGCCTCTACCACTACAGCATTTCTCAGAGGAGTCCCTACCAGGGACATCCTGGAAGCTGCTACCTGAAGCTCTGTACATACTTTCATCAAGCATTACCACCTGCCTATCTTTTCTAAATCCAGAGCTGGATTTGCCACAGCAGTCTTACAGGGCCTGATTGCTAGCCCCAATGCTCTTTAACTGCCTCCACCCTTCCTTAGCTTTGGGAATCAACCCAAATGTGATGGCTGCAACAGTGAAACACGAAGAACATAGTACAGTTGTGTACACTTACCATAAATGTAGCTTTGAGTGTATTCACTGTTGCAGTCCTGGTTACCCTCTCTCCAGCCCCCTGACTTCTCTTGGCTCTACCTTTCCTTCTTATTTGGAATATATTATATCTTGTGTATTTGCTTTTTGCTGGGGGTGTTCCATACCATATAATTGCTTCCTATTGTGGGGTTATGGGGGCACCTGACGTGGGGCAAGAAAAACTGATGCAGTGCTGTCTGCTGCATGTTTTATACCCCTGATGACCTGACGTCATGGAAGAAGCAATGGCATCTGATGCAGAAATCAGAAGACTCTGGTATTCAGGCTGGCTGAGGGCTATCTACAGGCAGATAACACATAAGATGACTGCAACAATGAATACACTCTAACATCTACATTTATGGTAAGCGTACACAACTGTTTTTGCCAGGTGACAGTGTTCTAGGAAATCAAAGTACGGAGGACACAGGGTCTACATTTAAAGAAGAAACAATTCGGTCTCAAAGTGATGAACTTGATAAATGTGTTTATAAAAAAGTGAATCAGCTGTGGCCTCTGGGACCACTATTGCTGCTTGCAGAGAATACCTCCAGTGGTAATGTATATAAACAAATGGGGGATCCAGATATCACCCCTGTGCAGAATAGCATTCATTGCCTGGTGGGTTGCATCTTGGCACAGTCTTTCCCTTTAGGTAACTTGGAATTCATCAGAGTAGAACACCGTTGCAGATACTCTGACCATATCCATGATATAGACCCTCATGGATGGATATTACACCAAAGGTCTTCAAGGAGATTATCCACTTTTGAGAGGAACTCCCAAGCAGATGTGTTTATTTCCATTCATAACAGCAGTTAAAATTCTGTGCAAGGACACTGTTGAAATGCCTGGAAAGCAAATGTTTTTCCCATGGTTGGGAATGCATCTTTTTGCCTTGCTTACCTTCTGTGATAACCAGAATTCTTAAGATACAGACAGTCTCCCAAGTTACTTGTGGTAACTCCCTTTTGTTCCAGTCAACATTGGCTTTCACATATGAAATTTGCTGGGAAAAATTACTAGAAACTTTAAAGAGTGGACCTGCTCACACAGGACAAGAGATTACTGATACCCCAACCTGGGGAACCTTAATACTGAATTTCTGGAAGATTGATATTTTCTTGTTTAAGATATCAAAAACCTAAGAAATAACTATCAAAAAAGACAAAAATAAGAACCACAACAAAAACCTGAAAAACCACCTTTTAATGCAGATTCTGTTATCTTGGCTGTTTGCCTTCTAGGAATAATTCACCCTCACAATGTGGTAACATTTATACAGACCTCAGTAGGCTCATTAAACAACTTTATTAAACAATCCCATTATTAATAAAAAAATATTTTAAAAACACGTTTCATGCTTAATACAAAATTCCAAAAACTCTTCCAGTATTCACTCATGTACATGCATGTTTTTTTTAAAAACTTGTTTAACTTTAATATTTTTTTTTATCTTTTATTATTTTATTTTTCCTTTTCAAACTGACTAAATTGACATCCAAGTTCATACACCTTGGGGATAGTATTCTGTAATTTAGAATCATTCTACTTTCAAGCCTATGTAATTCCTGTTTAAAATTACCCCCTCTAAGTGGATGGGGACGAGCCAAAACATTAAAAAAGAAACTCACACTAGAACCCCATGTGTTGTAGAGAAGTGTTCAGCAACAGGACTTATTCGTATTGCATTTCCTTATATCACCCAGATGCTCCATAATCCTCAACTTAACCTTGCGTGTAGTTTGGCCACTGTACCACTTCATATTCTGGTACCCACACCAATTGCATACACTACTGTACAAGATTCACAACTGAATCCTTCCATAGATAAGTATTTCCTACCATTAATTTTTTTCTCCTGTTAAATTACTGATATTCGAACAGACCTGACATTTTCCACAAGACCTAACCACCACTAGTTCTATCTTATTCAAAGTTCCCTAAATTAAAAGTTCAATAATTCTTTCAAATTACTATACCTTCCATAGGAGAAGGTCACATTTTTAGGAATAACCTACCCACCTAAACATCCTGGTGCACTATTATTTTTGTATTTCAGATATGTTTTTGCTTCCATTTAAACACATTTTTTTTCTGATGTGCAACAGGTTTTAATGGAGGTTAACAAACCTGCTACTAGAATATGGTAAAGTGGAAGAGTTTTCTAATTGGTACCACTGAAGAACCAGGACCCATTCAGAGAGGAGACCTCTTTAGCTGTCCAGTATTGATGTGAATAGCTCAAATAAGACCTGTCTTACATTTTTTCATCAAGGTTCCTCTGTCAACTTCTTCAGCTTGTCTGCCATTAGATCCCCTCTCTTCTTCTGTGTTCCAAATAAAGCAGTTTCTGAAAGGGGTGTCGAATATCTGACCACTTGTTTAATGGGTGGCTCCATCCTTGGGTCCTGAGCTTGTTACATTAGTCAGCTCTCCCTCCATTAGAACCAGCTTCAGAGGCTGTCTTTGTTTTTGGCTTGGAAGACCATTTTGGTTACTGCTAAGATTGGCTGGAAGAGTAGCAAGACGTCATGTCAATCTGTTCTTTGATCTTTCACAAGGACAGGATGACTTTAAGAATCAACCTTTCCTTTATGACCAAGGTGGTAAAATTCAGTCTGTTCATCTCCGTTTGTTATTTCCTGAACTCCAAAAAAGGGGTGGGGTGGGGGAGAGTATTCTACATACTTTGGAGGTCAACGCATAATTTTGGTACTATCTGGATAAAATTAATGACCTTCAGAACTTTGTGGCCATAACCATGTGTATAGTCACACTCAAACGCATGCAAACATGCAGATACTTGATAGGTGTATATAAAGTTAAGTACAACTATGTTAGATGTAATGCAGAGCAAAGTTAAAACTCCCCATCAGAATTCCGACTAAACAAACAACATCTGATATATGCACATAGAACAAGGACTTTGAGTTAGTATACAAAAAATAAGAACATTGACTTGCTAATCTATTTACAGGCATGTCTACAGGCAGATTAGATTTCCAAACAATGACAGACAATATTTCTATGCATTGATTGAGGGGACCAACTAATATCTGAACAACATAGAAAATACCTAGGAAGTTAAAGAATAAATTTTTGGAGGCAGTAATTCTAGAGGCAGCAATCAAGTTATCATTGCATATATTTACTAAACAGAAGTTTGAATCATTTTGCAGAGCCCAGCACAGGATTTATTAAGTCATTTCTTTAAGATGTCCTGGACTGTGATCCTCTTACCACTCTTGCTGTCTGAGCTTTGGTGGTCTTCCCATATAGCTTTGTTCTACTTCAACTGTGATCTAATGAATGTAGCACATTTGTGTACTTGAATGTAGCATAATAGAAAATGTTAGAATAGATCATTGTTGCTGTACTAAGACCCACCATCCACCTTTTGACTTTGTTTTCCTAAGGGATATTTTTTTTTCTTTAATCAGTTTCCCTTTGTTTGGGGGTGGGGCCGTCTTTCCCACCATCTTCTGTGAGATAGGTGTGCAAATATAACCAATCTTAATTGGAGCAAGAGAGCTTTGATTTTTGCCACTTGTGCATCCCCTTGTACTGATACTATTGTGATCCAACAGATGCACGATGTCTGAGGAAGGCATTCAAAAAAACATTGTATACTGGCAAGGCATCAGTCTTTAACAAGGTATGTTCTAAAATGTTTATGCTACTACAACAGTAATCTATTCAAACATTTGCTGCTGGCATGGTAAGTTCACTTGCTCAACTATACTTTATCAGTCTTCTAGTGCATGTGAGCAAGCCATCTGTTGCTGTGTACAGTTTCCTTCAACTGTGGCTGCTAGCTCTTAGTTTTATGCAGCACTCCTTATGCAGATGGCCCAAAGGGTCATGCTGTAGAATGTAATCCTCTTTAGTCTGTGGACAAGATGTGTGTAAATGCACAGATTCTAAGACTTTGAGGAAGTCAACATCAGATGTCCATAACATACCATACTGTAGTGTCTTCTGATACAGTAATATAGGTTGGAAGCCACAATGGCAAATAAATTAACATGGTTAGATAATTGTTTGCATGAGTTTTTAGATGAGAGTTGGAGGCATAATGGATATGGGAAAGACTACTGAAGGAAACGCAGAGCTCTGCCTCTTATCTGAAGAATATCGAGGGAGGTCTGACCAACTCATTGCAATGCAAATGGCATTAAGTGAAGGGTGGAGAGAGAAAAGAAAAGATTGTGTGAACGAGTCGCACAGTTTTAACGGAGACGTGAAAAACAGCATAGATTGTTGAACAGAGTTCAAGGTTTTTGAAAAATGTGCTCTGACAGTATGGAAAGGAATAAAAAATATGTGGAGTCTGAAGTTTATCAGAAAGAGAAGAACAGGAAAAGTGAATTAATGTACACCTTAGCAGGAAGAACAGGAAAGTTGCATCACTTTGACAATGAGACTTATTCATTTGGTATTAGAATTCTCTCTCCAACACCAGGGGTGTAACTGATTTGTAGTTAATATTGAAACATGTTACCTGCAGTATTTTTAAAGTTTATAACTGTTTTCATGTTTTTTCTTGCTAACTAAGAGGAATTTGCAGTATTCAGAGTTTTTTGGAAGAGAGCATACACTTCTTTTGACTGCTGTTTGCCTGTGTTTTAAATTTTTGTGCATTGCTCAGCTTTGCCCTTATTTGAGCAGAGTTGTTCAGTATCACTCATTGCATATTGACCATGGTTATTGATTCTGTATAGTAGCCAATGGGGTCTTAACGTCTAAGTGACTTATCAATTCAAGCATTACACACCATATTAAATAGTACTGCTGTATGGCATGCAGTTTATTATGGCTTTGCATTACAAATGTTACTAATACATGCCAGCATTTTAGATAAAGTACATATTCTTGCTGTTTTTTTCCTCTAACAATTGTTGAATGCTTACTGCTGCTTTCCTTATTTTAGTTACCATTGGCTTACAGTAGTTTGTGATGCACCCGTCCAGGAGGGCACACCATAACTCTTGAACTCTGGACATCTGTGGTCTGTTTTCTCCAGTAGCTATTGGCCAGGGTTCACTTATGATAAGATTATAGAATATCCACATCCCTAAGTCTTCCACACCCAAAAACATAAGGACATATGCAAGATGTTCTTGATATGGGTGGCCAAATACAACACTGGTCCACTGTAAGTCCAGTTTAGAACGGCCTGCAGTATTTTTAGATGCCTCTGCATCATTTTTCTCCCTCATTTCCTGCAGACCCTTGGCTCCTCTGTGTTCCTAGCCAGCCTGCGTGCTCTTGTCTGGGTAAGCTGCAGGAGCTGTGACAAGTTTTTTTTTTCTTATGGCCCTAATCTCTCCTCTGGGAGGGAAATGTGCTACCCATATTTACTGAAGGATCAGTGTACCTTTCCATGCAAGTGCATGCTTCTGTGCATCAGAGGAAGGCTACTGCATATGCATCTTTGTGAGCTGAATACGCACACCATGTCTCTTTTGTACTTTCCTCTCCTTCAAGGGAACTGTAGTGCCACATAGCCTCGACTGGCTTCCTCCACACTACTCTAGTAACATCCATCCTAATTACAACACAGCCACTAGTTTAACCTGGGTTCACAGTCTGGTCATTATCCCTCTGTACCAACCACACTGGCTCATTTGTCAAACTTTTGATATGACTCATTTGATAAACTTTTGACATGAAGTTAAGCTGTCCATCAGTTATGCTACATCTGCTAGCAATATCTTTGTTTATGCTGGGCAAAACATGTTTTCTTTAGCTTCTCTTAAAATAAGTAAGGCCTTTCCAAGGATCATTCATCATGTTCCTCTTGTCAGGAGATATCTTCGCCCATGTACACTTTTTTTTCTGTGAAAGTACAGCCTTGCATTCTCGTTATATTTGCATGGACTTCTGCCAGGAGGATTTAGGATTGTAAGCCATAGTCAGCCCTCCATATCCACTTTTTTAATATATACAGGAAGGTCTTTCGCTGAAGACCTATCCATTACCCAAAGCCATGATGAGTCAAACTTTAATCTGCCTGTTATGCTTTGTGTTGCACTGATTAGTGTTAACCAATGAGAACTACTGCTGTAGATGCGAACATGTATGGATAATTGAGGTGCTACATGGACCAGGGATAACTACTTAAGGCAGAATGCAGTTTTCCTCCCCATGTCCCAGAGGTTAGGGCAGAGAGTATTTACCTTTCTCTAACTGGACCATGGGAAGGCATAGCCAGGTCTGCCTCAAGTCCATTCCACCAGGACTGTCCACTTCAGTGGACTTTCTCTAGGTTATCCTTGGACAATGTTTGCATAATTCCACTTTGGTTCTCACTGAGCACCTTTCCTAACTATGACAAACCAGACATAGTCTCCAGGTCTGTGTCTTAAGTTGGAGCTGCAGTCATTTCTGTTTCTGTAAGCCAGTCAGCCCAGGAGGATTAACTAAAGACTTTAATGAAGGATTAATTTTTTGGTAGCTACAAAAGTTGTGCGTTTGCTGTGATACAAAGGAAGGGAAGATCCATTGAAAAATCTGGTAGAAAGGGGCTGAAAATCTTAGAGATTCTCTGGATTATCTTGTGCCTTTCTTCACTCTTTTTGATCACCTCTGCAGCAGAGGGACCAGACAGTAAATCTCTATTCAAGAGAGAATTTAAAATCTAATTTTTAACATCTGAGAGATTCTGAGAAAGCAGTCATGCAAAGCTCTTCAAAACAGTACCAGGGGCCATAGCCCTGAAATAAATATCAACAGAGTCCTATGCACATAGCCTAGTACCAACCTATGAACCTATCAGCCCTAGGGACTATAGAAGCCGAGCCATAACAATTCCCTGGCTATTTCTTCCCATGCTATTTACTTCCCTGGACCCCTGTCTAGCAGGGCGACTGACGTGATCCCTGGGGTGAATTTCCTTTCTCTCATCCAATTGTCAAGGTTCCTTTTGAAGAGGGCCAAAGAGGCACTCTGCTTGACATGTATGGGCAATCTATTCCAGAGTCTGGGGAGTCTCTGGGTCAGGAACCTATCCCTCCAGCATGTTTTGTTTATTGTGATGACAAGGTTTAGATCCCTGGAGTGTGTAGCTCTGAGGGATTGGGATTTCTTTAAGTGTAGCATGTCCAACAGCTCTGGGTTTGACATGGCCTTGTATGTTAAGCAGAGATCACCTCTGAGTAGACTATATGCGACAGAGTATAGCTGGAGTTTTTTAAGGTGGTCAGCGTAGGACATCTGCTTTAGGCCTGTGATTCTTTTAGTGAGGTATTTCTGCGGCCTTTCCAGTTGTTGCAGATGTCTTGAGAGGTACATACCAAATGGGGCATTGTATTCTATAATGGGTCTAATGAGGGATGAGTACAGTGGGACAATGACCTCCTTTTTTCTGGATGAAAAGCCCTTTGTGATGAGGTGTGCCACATAGAAGGATTTCCTGACTGTTGTGACAATGTGGATGTTCATCGTGTTTCACTGTTGCAGTCATTACACTTGGATTATTGTTAAATGAAAAATACTGTAATAAAAAGATCAATACACAGGAGGTTCAAGTTCTTTACTAGTGTACACCAGGAGGCAAAAAAAGTACAAGTACAGAATTTTGTCTGAAACAGGAAGAACACAACTTTTATAGAATTTCTTACTAGTATTAACCCACCAGGCTGACGTAGTCAGTCACAAGGGGTTTTACATCACTTTAACTTACAATATTCTTTTCATCTAAAATGCTGATACTACATTTTGCTTAAGTTTTTCTGGTAAACAACATGGCCTTGCTAGCCACCTGGTTAGTTACAATACCCTTTTACAAAAGTTTCCACTCAAGGTTCTAAATTAATTCGAACATAATAGTAGATACAGTTCTCAATACATTTCTCTTGTTACATGTTATCAGTTCTTCCTTGCAGCCAGTGCGTTATCTAGCAACATATACAAGGTTGATTGCTCAAGCAGGAAAGAGCAAAAGATTCTCATTATTTCACACATTTAATTTCCTGACCCAGCAGATAATCACTTGTGAGAAGCATAAACATTAATTCTTGCTGAGCTAGCAGCTGCTGGGGTCAGAGGCCAACTTGCAAAAGGCACACTGCAGTTTCCAAAAGCTACTTGCAGTTTCATATGAATTCATTTTTCTTGTCATAACATTAATAGAATAAAATGCATTATATCTTTCTTATTTCTTAATAAGCACTAAACATATACATTAATACATATTTTTCTAACATTTTCCCCCTGTTAATACTTTTTATTCTATTCTCAGAAGTGAAAACAAGTCTTATTTCTTCTCCTAACCTCTTCCACTTAGGATTTGCTGTTAAGAGAGTCATTCAGTTTAGACTTCAAGGAGAATTTCATTTGGAACCAATTCCTCAAGTTCAATATCTTGATACAAGGTTTCAGAGACAGATATATCTATAAAATCTTTAATTAATCTTTTCATGCAGGGGATTCCACAACAAACACATGCTCCTAATAGGAGTAAACCCACACAAATGGCAATTAGAATATTCATTAGGATGGAACCCCACCCCCCAAACAGATTCCGGAAAAAATCCGTCAGAGGGTTTGGGCCTGGTTTGGTCATGGCCGACACCTGCTGAATCACCTCCAGATGGTTATTAATTTCATGCTTATTATCTGGAATATATGCACAGCATTCTTCTTTGATAAGCGCACATGTACCATCTCTCGCCGCTAGGGTGAAGTCGAGAGCCATCCGATTTTGCAACACAACAGTTCTCATGGCATTCAGTTCATCAGTCACTAATTCAAGAGCAGAAAAGGTTGCATTACTCATTACTTCGAGAAGTTTTGACAGTTTTCTCAGCTCCCAAATCGATTTGACTGCACCATACGCTGGGAGTATACCTGCCCAAGATACAACACTGTCACTCAAGTCCATATGAGTCAATTTGTCTTTGTCCTTCACGGAATTATGGTCTTTCCAACCTGCTTCATCTCGCCCTACTGGATTCACAGGTTTCTCGATTGGATCTTTGGTTTTCTTGGAAACATCAATCACGTTCCTTATTTTACCCAGAGGTAATTCCGCAGTGTGTCGTATGGCCGGAACCAGGTAGCCCAAAAAACAACTGCCGGACCAATTCTCAGGTAGCCATTTGTATGCCTTTTCCCACACACAAAATAAGTTTTCAACTTTAGTGCTAATATGCACCAACCCTGCATGAAACATTTTCTTATCTATGATTGACAATTGTTTAATCAAAACAGGATTTCTTTGCATCTCATTCAACGTTGTTTTCATTGAGTTCAAGTATGAATCATAGTTAGTATTGCAAACAGTACCCCCACTTTTAGTCTTAATATAACATTTATAAGATATTGTTGTGTTAGTTACTCCAGCCCACTTGGAGAGTATCATTCTTGAAAAAACACACAATCCCTTTTTGTGTAACAGGTAAATACAATGCTATTTTATCCTTTGACCTCACAGTTCCTGTGTCAAAAAGCAAATTCTCCCAAGTCTCATTGATCCCTTAAGTTAAAAAAGTTCAGTTACAGGCTTGCTGTTCCTGAACTGTTTGAAAGTTTCTGTGAGGCCATTTTTGCTTGGGCTGGAGGAGGGTCTCTCTGTTGATCAGTGGCAGTGACTAACATTGAGCAGCTTCCCTGCCCCCCGTAGAGGTGGTTACTGACTTGAAACTCTAGTTTTATTGGCCACTAGGGGTCATTGCCATAACTCCTTCATCTTCCTCTCTTAAAACCCAGTTGCCTCGTGGTTTGGGCGTCTTTTCAGGCTTGTTGGCTGTTGGTGAAGCACCCTCCAAGAGGAAAAAACGCTGAGAGAAGAAGGGAGCCACTTTTGAGATTTTAAGTATTTTTTCTCTGTTTATTTGCTAAGTTTTTCTGCATAGCTGCCTAGCTTGAGCATTTTCTGGCTTGTTAAACTTGATTTCTGTATTAGTAGCTGTATTTAGAGCACAACCAAAAGCTGTTTGCTGAATTTCCTGTTTGCACTTAATTTTAAATCGTTTTTTTCTTAAAACTTGCATATTTTCTGTCCTTGACCTAGCACACGTGTGGGGTCATTTACTGCACTGTTATAACTTGATATTACTTGTGAACCTCTGCTATCTCTGTAAAAAAACAAAAACAAAAAAAAAAAAATTTTGCTTTTTTCCCACTTTCCTGAGAGTTAAAAAAGTTCAGTTACAGGCTTGCTGTTCTGAACTGTTTGAAAGTTTGTGTGAGGCCATTTTTGCTTGGGCTGGAGGAGGGTCTCACTGTTGATCAGTGGCGGTGACTAACATTGAGCAGCTTCCCTGCCCCCCGTAGAGGTGGTTACTGACTTGAAACTGCAGTTTTATTTTCCCGTTTGGGTCTATTCCTGCTTCTTTCCAGCCCCTGCTATCAAGCACGCTTTAACGTGCTTTAGCGCGGAGTTGCCACTAGAGCAGCATCGGGCAGCGCCGGTTAAACAAGGTTAAACTCTTTCTGGCTCCAGAAAGTCTGTTCTTCAATTTTTCCCTTAGAACTGCTCTGTTAGGAACCTAAACAGTTTACACCTACACTAAAAAGTGCAGCACTTGTTCCAAATAGCTTTTTCTTCTCAAAAAGCTCAGCACTTGTCTTATAAGCATATCCCTTGTCTTATAAGCATTCTCTTTGCAGGTCAAGCACTCCTATATTATACAAATCTCTCACTAGCAAAACCCCCAGGAGTGCCCACTTCCTGCTAAGCCCACTACTTTTCTGTCTCATACCAACTCATAATTCTTTCTAGCATGTCAAGGGTCAGATGCTGGCGCCTCTCCTGCCCAGTTGGTGAATCTGGGAATTCTGAGACAATGTTACAATTGCCTCATGTACACGGACAACCCTCTCCTCCTCCCACGTAACACTAACACTTGTGAGAGATGCAGCTATTTAGCCAGACTGGAGGCTGAGCTCTCTCAACTCAGGACTGGCAAGACCAGGCAGGAGGAGAAGGCAACTACACACACCACAATACCAGTCTCACATAACTCAACCACACCACTGAATCAAACACATAAACACACTAAGACATACTCGGAGGCTCTGAGTAAATATTTACCTAAACAGCAGAGGCCTCCAAAGCAGACACCCAAGCAACTGCAAACTCAATACACCACACAAACCACACATAAACAACAAAATCAGTGTGCAAAGCAGTCACTGCCCTTAAGGCCAAATAAAACACCAAACATACTTGTCATAGGTGACTCCATAGTCAGACACACTGACGTCCCGCTCACCAGACTGAGTAAGGAGAAGGTCACAGTAAGCTGCCTGTCTGGCGCTAGAATCCGCCACATAACACAAGCACTCAGGTCTCTCAACAGCAGGTACAAGTACGACTCAAGTCATTGTCCACGCTGGTGTCAACGACCTGAGACGCACTCTCCTTGGACTACATGAAGAGAGACATTGAGGAGCTCTCTGATTATGTAGACCAGGCAGGTATGACCCTGACCTTGAGCAGTATCCTACCTTCACCTAGAATGATGCCACAATACAGTGATAAGATGATCAGCTTTAATAATTGGCTTAAATTCTGGTGTCATTCAAAGGGGATCCAATGTCTGTCTGCCTGGGATGACATGCTGGACAAGCCACGCTGCTTCGCAAGGGACGGCTTGCACCTGTCACCCCTAGGCTTCCGGATATTGGCAAAGGCTCTTGCCACCCCATAGTGCCTTTTTTAGGCAAGGCTCAAATTCTAAACCTACCACCCTAGAACACAAAAAAGTAAAAACTAAGGGTAATGCTGCTCAATGCCAGAAGTCTCAATCTCAAGATGCACGCACTCGAGGCCCTTCTCAGTATGGAGAACATCGATGTCTGTGCTGTGACAGAAACCTGGTTCAAGGCTCCTGAGAGCACCCCAGCACTAGCAGGTTTCACCTCATATCATGCGTTCCGGCCCCAAAATCCGGACAACACCAAGAAAGGAGGGGGGGGTGTCCATATTCATAAAGGACACCCACACCTCAAGGTTGGTGGCAACGCACGATGCATCGGAGACCATCCAGGTGCAATTAACCATAGGCAAGACTGCTCTGCAATTTGTAGCATGTTACAGGCCACCCTCTCAAACTCAGGAACCTCACATGGCCTTCCTGAAAACAATGGAGGGGATAAATGTATCTCCAAACACCATCATACTAGGTGACTTCAACTACCCTAATATAGACTGGGAACACTACTCAAGCCCAAACACTCTAGCCCAAAGGTTCCTGGAGTTCATAAACTCAAATGCCATGGAACAACTAGTCACCATCCCCACAAGAGGAGAAAACATACTTGATCTCATCATCACGAACATGGGATCACAATGTTCAACACCGGAAGTATACCCCTCACTGGTGAGATCAGATCATAAACTAATCTCGCTGGAGGTCCTCATCCCGCCCCCACCTGAAATAAAAAAGACCACAGTGAAAAACTTCTCAAAAGCCGACTTCACACTTCTAAAAACTAATGTGGTCTCCTTTAAGGCCCCTGAGCCAGTAAACATTACTCAAACCACTGAATCACTTACAAATGCCTTCTACCAGCACCTACAGGACTGCATGGATCAGGCAATCCCAAACAAAACTAAGACTCTTTGTACCAAAGGCAAGCGTCCAGTCTGGTGGACCCCAGCCATAAACAAGCTCTACAACAAAAGGAGGAAGCTACTACAAGATAGAACAAAATCCTTGAAAGGTAAGACACCTTTGATCATTATAAGTAAAAAACTAAGAGCTCTCATAAAATCATCCAAGGCAAATTTTGAGAGAAAAATCGCCAAGGACTCAAAAGACAATCATAAGGCCTTCTTTAGCTATGTTAGAAACCTAGGAGGAAACTCCCAGATATGCTCAGAATTAGTTCAAAATGATGTGAAGATTACTGAACCTACACACATTGCCAACATACTGGCTGACAGGTTCAGTGCAAACTCCCCCCCCCCTCCCCCCAAAAGGAGAGATATCTATACCAGAGGATTGTAGCCCCCCAAACATCTCAAACGCCCAGGTGAGAACTGCTCTCTCCAAAGCAAAAACACAGCATCCATGGGACCGGATGGTGTCCCCGGCTGTGTGCTCCATGAACTCAATGAGGAATTAAACCCGCAGTTAGGACAGCTGTTTAATCTTAGCCTCACCTCAGGATATGTACCCAAGGAGTGGCGACGGCGACTGTGGTCCCACTTCACAAGGGCGGTGCCTCCACTGACCCTGGAAATTACCGTCCCATTAGCTTGACAAGCCTTATCTGCAAAGCCATGGAGAGGATCATAATGGAACTCATAAATAAAGACATAGGGAACTTGCAGACTTTGGATCCAACCCAGTTTGGCTTTGTCAAAGGCAGATCATGCCTTTTAAACTTGGTTGACTTTTTCGAGACAGTCACCAAGGCCATTGATGAGGGAAAGGCAGTCCATACAGCCTACCTTGACCTGGCAAAGGCCTTCACACAATACCCCACTCAGGTATCATCGAAAAACTCATCAGCTTGAATGTAAACCCATACATCACAAGATGGGTTGCAAACTGGCTAAGTGACAGAACCCACAGGGTCAGAGTTGCTGGAGCCATGTCAGACTCAAAGCCTGTCACAAGTGGTGTCCCACAGGGATCAGTCCTGGGTCCACTCTTGTTCGGCATCTACTTTTCTGAAGTACAAGCAAACGCAGGAGGGTTATGGCTGACAAAGTTTGCAGATGACTGCAAACTGGGCGCCATAGTCGAAAACACATCTGACACAGATATCCTTCAGAAGGGCATCACAAACGGATAACTGGTGCCAGAGCCATGGCCTAAAGTTAAATGCCAAGAAATGCATAGTCATACCCTTCGGGAAAAACAAGGTTACCCCTAGCTACCATATAGGTGGCAATCCACTGAGCACAGAAGAAGTCATCAGGGATCTGGGGACCCAGGTTGACAGTAGCCTTCGCTTGACACTCATGTTGCTAAAGTAGTTAGGAAAACCTTCTACATTGCCCACCTGATCATGAAGGGATTCACATCTAGATCAAGGGAGGTCATCGTCCCCCTGTACTCATCACTCATTAGACCTATGATTGAGTACAATGCCCCATTCGGAATGTATCTGACCTGACACCTGCAGCAGCTGGAAAGGCCCCAAAAGTTCCTCACCAAAAGGATAAAGGGTCTCAAAAATATGTCTTATGCTGCCCGACTGAAAGAACTCCAGCTCTATTCAGTCTCCTACCGCTTGCTCAGAGGTGACCTGTGCTTGACATATAAGGCCATGTCAAACCCTGATTTGATGAATATGCTTCACCTCAAAAATCTAGATCCCTCAGAACCACAAGGGCGGGAGACTTAAACCTTGACACGGTTATTAATAGAACGTGCTGGAGGGACAGATTCATCACCCAGAGACTCCCTATGCTGTGGAACAAAATCCCAGTACATGTGAGGCAGAGCACCTCGCTGGCCTTGTTCAAGAGGAATCTTGACCAATGGATGGGGGATCGCAGATATACCCCAGGGATTACTTCAGTGTCACTGCTTGACAGAGGCACAGCAAAATAATAGGCATAGTTTTATTCAAACTAAAGGGGTGGCGAAAGCCAAATAACTATGGGCTAGGCTTATAAATGCCCTTGGGCAGATAGCCTAGTATGAACCTATGAACCGAAGGAACAGCGGACATTAGTAGTCCTCCATATGCTGTTGGTATAGCTGTACAAACCCAGCAGTTTGAAATGTTCATAGTCTCAGCATATACACATTTAATTGCTAGGTATGTGTTAAAGTTTGGATGCCAGTCTGTGGATGTCTCATCACGTTTATCCAGTTTTACTTGTGTGGTTGAGAAATGAAAAAAACACAACAAAAAGAAAATTGTCAAAAGTACAGTCAACAAGTGTACGCTCAATAATATGATTATGCAACATTTTTGAGGTTGGTCTGAATTTCTATCTTTGGCCATTTTGTTCTTGTTGCGTAACCGTTACAATGTTTTTATCAAGTTGAAAGTTGTTTACCAGTTTACAGTGCGTCAAATGGATCCAAGATGACCTTTCGGCGATTTTGACTGCAGTAGTCGTGGCCAGCAGTACCTGGTACGGTCCTTCCCACTTCGGGCTTGCCCAATTCTTCCTCTTTGTTACCTTCACCCAGATCCAGGACCCCGGGGCTAGAATCGCTTCCAATGGTCTGGTCTGTTCTTTATCTGAAAGAGTTAAACTGCAAGAGAGATTTATTTGTTAACAGTTTCCTCATATAACTAGCTAGTGAACTATCAGCCTCCTGGTCTGCAGGCACGAGAGCTTTCCACTGAGGTACATAATATGCCCTCCCAAACACCATTTCAAAAGGAGTTAAACCCTTTGCATTTGGAACTGTTCGCATACTCAGCAGCGCCAGAGGCAGACAGTGCACCCTGTTCTTTTGTGTTTCATTGACTAACTTTCTAAGTTTGTTCTTGAGGACTCCATTGTGCCTCTCCACCAGTCCTGCAGACTGAGGGTGATGAGCACAGTGGTTCTTAAGGGAAATCCCAAAGAATCGTCGCAACTGTTGTATGGTTTGATTCACAAAATGTGTACCATTGTCACTATAAATTCTTTCTGGTATGCCAAATCTAGGGATAATCTCCTTTATGAGAGCTTTTGCCACTTGTTGCATCCAGGTTTTTAGTCGGAAAGGCTTCCACCCATTTGGAAAACATATCTACAATGACAAGGCAGTACTTTTTGTTATCACATTTGTTCAGTTCTATAAAATCCATACAAATAGTATAGAACGGATATGGCAGTGTTGGAAAACTTCCTTGTTTAGGTTTAAATGCCCCTTGTGCATGATGTTTGTTACAAATATGACATGCTGCACAAAATTTTTTTGTGTAATTTGTAAATCCATATGTTTGGAATATTCGGTTTACTAACTGTACCATCCCCCTTGTTGAGACATGGCACTGCCCATGGCTCAACAAAGCTGCATATCTAAACAAATTAGATGGCAAAATTGTTTTTTTCTCTTTGGAGATGTACAGCCCGTTTTCAAGGATTGCTCCTCGTTTTTCCCATTTTTGTTTCTCTGCTTTTGTAGTAAGCATCTGCATTGTTTTTAACATTTCTAGGTCTAAAATTTCAGAGGGTTGTAATTCCGCATCTAAAAGTAAAGTTTCTGAGTCTGAAGCTGCTTGCTTCGCAGCTGCATCAGCTGTCGCATTACCTTTTGAAAATGCTGTTTCGTATGAGCTACGCATTTGCAAATAGCTACTTTAGTAGGTAACTGAATAGATTCTAACAATTCTAAAATAAATTGCGCATGATTAATTGGTTTACCCCTAGATGTTATCATCCCTCTATTTTTCCACTGCTGTGCAAAAACATGTACAGTAGAAAAAGCATACTGACTGTCAGTATATATATTTACACATTTGTCTTTTGCTAAGGTACAAGCTCGTGTTAAGGCAATCAATTCTGCTGCTTGTGCAGACAAGTTATGTGGTAAGGATTGGGCTTCTAAGGATGTCCTTCAAGGATGCATCTGCAGTCTTTACAAATGGGTTGTCCTGTCGTCAGGCAGCCCTTCGGTCGGCCGGATTCCAAAGTCTGGGTCTGGCTTCGGCTGGTGTCGCACTTCACCCGACGTCATTGCGGCAGTTATTCGGGTATAAAGGCATCAGCCGACACCATTTTCCTCAGTCTTTCTTGCCGCGTGGCACCCGAAGCAGAAGCTGTTCGCAAGTGCCGGTCGGTCAGATCCAGAGATTACTACTACCGAATACTACTTCGAAGACTTCTAAAAGCGAAGTACCCCGTGGGGACACTTTCTTGCCTCAGCCGATGTCAGAAAAAGTCAATAACTGTTTAACTTGTGGGAAACAAATACCTCATAAAGATTTCCACTCTTACTGTTTGCCTTGTTTAGGCCCAGACCACGACGTAGCAGCCTGTTCGGCCTGTGCTTCCTTCAACCGACGAACGCTTAGGCGTCGGTCGGAGTTTGCTGAACAGTTTTTCGGCTCAGATTTTGCGTACATTACGCAGTCGGATCCTCCGACTACCCAAATTGTTAAAAAATGCAAAGAAAGACCGACACTCGCGGTCCGCGGTTTCGGCCGAAACCACGGTTAAGCAAACCGCGAGTGTCTCGGTTGCGGCCGAAACCGAGAAAACTGATCAAAATACAGCCGAATCATTGACTACTACTGAGGTTCCTGTTACTTTACTTGAATCAGCCTCAGAAATTTTACCTACAACTGTGGTTACTAAGGACTTATCAGACACCATCCCCTTGGATGTCTCTACCCCAGCACGTGGTGCTGCTAGGCCTCCTGCAGCCATGTCTATTAAGGCCTTTGCCAGGGCTAAAGCAGCCAAATCTACTAAATCAGTGCCTGTTAAACCCCCCTCAACCAGGCCCACGTCTAGTTCACAAATGCTTTCTCTGGCAGAAGATTTAATATCCTTAATTAGGGGATCTCAATCTCTCCCAGACAGGGCCTCTCAGCCCCCAGAAAAGAGACCTAGAGCAGAGCCCCCCGAGCCTGTGTCCTCTGATGATTCTGCGGATGACTCAGATATTACAGACCAGCCAGAGGCTCCTTTTTCCAATTATGAAGACTCCGATGCTGAAGAATCCATTCCAGCTGCCTCTCCACCAGAGGAATTCTCCTTTGGGGAAACTTTACATGCCATGAGAGAACAATTCCAATGGCAGCAACAGGATTTCTCAGATTCCAGAAAAAGACTTAGAACTTTTCTGCACTTACCACAACATAGGCCCTTAGCTATACCTCCTGTCCTTTCTGTTGTGGACGATGCATTTAATGATTTCTGCACTGCACCTGATTCCTTACCTCCAGCCCCTGCCAAACCAGATAGATTTTACAGGGTGCCAGACACTCATCACCACCTATACAAGGCCCCACTTGCAGACCCCGAAACTATATCCCAGGGGCCTAAGGCAGTAGCCTCGACCACAGCAAAAAACCCTATTCCTTCTGAAAGGGAATCCAGGTCTTTAGACAGATGGGGCAAAAAGGTTTACACCTCTGCTACTCTCTCAGCTAGAGCTTTAAACTGTCAGTTTCACATGATACAATACCAAGAGTTTATGCTTGATCAGTTAACTAAAAAGCTATCCTCTGATGACTCTATAGATAAGAAATATGTATTAGAAATGGTTAATAACATACAACAGGTTAGTAACCATTCTTTAAAATGTGGCTATGATGCACTGGAGGCTTCATTTAGATCAGCCATGACTGGCACAGTGATAAGAAGACATGCATGGTTGAAGGAACAGGTCTTACCGGATCATGTTAAAGCTAAATTATTAGATGCTCCTATGGATAAGGCCAGTTTGTTTGGTACACCTGCCCAGCAGGTAATGAAGAAAATGGAAGAAAAGGCAAAATCTGTACAAACGGTTAAAGATTTCTTACAGGTCCAGCCCCCAAGGTTTAGCAAGAACTGGCCTGCCAAAAATTGGTCCTTTCCTGACTCCACAAGATCCCAAAGGGGCAGGAATAGACGTTCCAGAGGCAGAAATCAATCCAGAGGGGGTGCCTACAGAGGACGACAGTGGCAAGGTAATAACAGAGGCACGGACACAGCCACTACCACTGCAACAGGACAATCACAGTGACTTGACTTTAACTCCGCCTACCAGGGAACAAATAGCAGCACCATTAGGCGGAAAATTAGCCTTATTTTCGAAAAATTGGCACTATATCACAAAAGACAAGTGGATTTTGCAAACCATAGACCAAGGTTACCGGTTCCACTTCCACACTTTACCAGTCAAAAGAGGAATGCCAAACCTGCCTCCAAATCAAAAAATGGAAGCTCTACAGCAGATAATGCTGAGAGCTGTGGAAAGAGTACCAATAACAGAACAAGGCAAAGGATTCTACTCCAGACTATTCCTAGTTCCAAGAAAAGAAAAAAGTTGGAGACCTATTCTCGACCTGTCCATCTTAAACACATACATCATTGTCCCAAAATTCAAAATGCTGACCCTACAGCAACTTCTTCCCATGCTGGGCAAGGAGTGTTGGCTGGTAACTCTAGATCTCAAGGAGGCATACCTGCACGTCCCCATTCGACCAAATTGCAGAAGATACCTCAGATTTCTTGCAGGATCAGAGCACTATCAATTCTCAGCATTGCCCTTTGGCTTATCTACTGCGCCCAGAGTATTCACAAAATGCCTGGCATCAGTAATCGCCCACTGCAGACTACAGGGAATCCAAATTTATCCATACCTGGACGACTGCCTGCTACAAGCGGACAACAAAAGCAAGCTGACAACAGATTTACAAAGGGTCATTTACTTGCTACAAGCCCTGGGATACACAGTCAATTTACAAAAGTCAAGGCTGATACCATCCCAAACAAGGACATTCTTGGGCGTGGAATTGGACACAGTAAGATAAATGGCATTCCTAACTGCAGAAAAACAAAAAGAACTCCCTCTTTACTTCTTGGCACTAACAAAACAGAACAAGCTAACAGCAAGAAAAGTTCTGCAGGCCTTGGGCTTCATGGCATCCTGCATAATCTTGGTCCCTCATGCCAGACTGCATATGAGAAAACTACAGTGGTACCTAAAGAATTTATGGTCCCAACACAGGCACAGCCTAGAAACAGAAATACCACTAATCCCATGCCTAAAACAGGAGTTCCTATGGTGGGCTCAAGCATGCCAGTCAAACCCAGGCCTACCCTTTCTCAACTTTCGAGCAAGCCAAACCATCACAACAGACGCCTCAGACCTAGGATGGGGGGCTCACATGCTGGACAAATGCTGCAGGATTGTGGACTCAGGACCAGCTACACCTGCACATCAACCAAAAGAAATGCTGGCAGTAAAACTGGCAATCCAAAAATTCAGACCATTTCTCAAAGAAGGCCATTTGATGATAAGGACAGACAACACCACAGTCATGTGGTACATCAACAAACAGGGAGGCACTCATTCATACCCCCTATGCAGAATGACTTTGGACCTTTGGAACCTGGCACTCAGCTACAACATCCAGTTACAGGCAATATTTGTACCGGGAAAGGAGAACACTCTAGCAGACATGTTAAGCAGAACCACCTCGGATGCTCACGAATGGATGCTACACCCGGACATCTTCAAGACCATCACAAAGAAATGGGGAATGCCACAGATAGATCTTTTCGCTTCCCCTCTAAATCACCAGCTCAAAAAATTCTGCACAAGGACATTCCACCCACTTGCATGGAAGGTGGATTCGCTCTCCTTCAGCTGGAAAGGTCTGACAGCATATGCATTCCCACCTCTTCCCTTGATACACAAGGTATTACTAAAAATCAAGGAAGAACGTCCAAGGATAATCCTGATAGCTCGAACTGGCCAAGACAACACTGGTACCCATTGCTGAGGAGCATGTCTCGGGACAAAATGTGGTCAATACCCCTGATGCCTTTGATGTTAACTCAGAACAACTACAGCATCATGCATCCAAACCTAAAAACTTTGCAACTGACTGCATGGAACATCACATAGCAACAACTAATCCAGATCTTTCCCAAAGGGTTAAAGACATTATCCTTGAAGCCCGCAGACCTTCAACAAGAAGGAACTATGCAGGAAAATGGAAAAGGTTTGTCATTTGGAGTGCTGAAAGAGGAAAAGATGTGTCGAATATAGATACTGCTAACATTCTGGAGTATTTGGCAGAGCTTCTACATACAGGCCTGTCCTATTCCTCCATCAAGATACATGCATCAGCTATTTCAGCAGAATACAGCTTTGATCCACCTGTCTTTTCACATCCTCTACTCAGGCAGTTCCTCAGAGGGATCAAGAATGTAAAACCTCCTAGGAAACCACCATTGCCAGCTTGGGACTTGAACTTTGTGCTAGAAAAGTTGACACTCCCTCCTTTTGAGCCAGCAGCAACAGCAGACCTACAGCACCTATCATGGAAAACTGCTTTCCTACTGGCAATAACCTCAGCAAGGAGGGTTTCTGAACTTCAGGCCCTAATGGCAGTACAACCCTTCCTAATCTTCCACCAAGATAGAGTGTCCATGAGAACTAATCATACATTTATGCCTAAGGTGGTATCCAGAGTGTCTTTAAACCAGGCAATCCACCTACCTACCTTCTTCCCCAACCCACAAAACAGAGGGGAAAGAATGCTGCATACCTTGGATGTACATAGACAGCTATGCTACTACCTGGACAGAACCAAAAGTAACAGAAAAACTGACCAGCTTTTTGTAGCCTATGCAACAGGAAGGGAAGGAAAAGCAATTACCAAACAGACAATCTCCAAATGGATAGGAAATTGCATACGATTCTGTTACTCCTTCCATGGAAAACCAATTCCACAGAACATAAGGCCTCATTCTACAAGGGCAACAGCCACTACCACAGCCTTCTTACGAGGAGTGGCAACCAAGGACATTATTGAGGCGGCTACTTGGACCTCCGTGCATACATTTGCCAAGCATTATAATTTACCTCTGTATTCCAGATCCCGAGCAGGGTTTGCCACCGCTGTACTGCAAGGGATCCTAACCACACCATAAGTTCTTCTTCCTCCTCCCCTAGTTGGCTATGGTATTCTACCCAGTTGTTATGACTGCAGATGCATCCATGAAGGACATAGTACAGTTTTGTACCTACCATAAATGTAGATGTCCGAACTGGATAGCATCTGCAGTCAGGATTACCCTCCTCCTTCCCCTCTGTGGTACTCCTAGGGTATTTACCCTCCTAATAGCTAGCTGGTGGGGAGTCTCTTATGGTGTATTTGTTTGTATATATGTACATACATGCTTATTTTTTGTGTTTGCCTTCTATCTTTTTGGAAACATTGGCATTTATCCAAAATTTAGCCTTCCAAGAGGGCAACTGGCATCTGGGGCAAGAAACACTGAGGAAAATGGCGTCGGCTGATGCCTTTATACCCGAAGACCAGCAGAGATGACGTCGGGTGAAGTGCGACACCAGCCGAAGCCGGACCCAGACTTTGGAATCCGGCCGACCGAAGCGCTGCCTGATGACAGGACAACCCAGTTATGACTGCAGATGCTATCCAGTTCGGACATCTACATTTATGGTAGGTACAAAACTGTACTTTTCCACTCCTATTGCATACATTGTTTAGGCCCAGACCACGATGTAGCAGCTTGTCTAGCCTGTGCTTCTTTTAACCGACGGACGCTTAGACGCCGGTCGGACTTTGCTGAACAGATTTTCGGCTCCGATTTTGCCTACATTATGCCGTCGGATCCTCCAACTACGCAAATAACCAAAAAACGCAAAGAAAAGGACCGACACTCGCGGTCCGCGGTTTCGGCCGAAACCGCGGTTAAGCAAACCACGAGTGTCTCAGTTTCGGCCGAAACCGAGCAAGCGGTTCTTTCTTCAGCCGATAACATGCCTTCTACCGAGGCCTCTTCAAACCTGGTAGAAACGGCTTCTGAACTCCAACCTTCTATTGCGGTTTCACAGGATTTATCAGACACCGTTCCCCTGGATATTTCAACCCCTGCATGTGGAGCTGCTAGGCCTCCTCCTGCTATGTCTATTAAGGCCTTTGCCAGGGCTAAAGCAGCCAAAGCATCAAAACCTGTGCCTGCCAAGCCCCCCTCTCACAGGCCCAGCACCAGCTCCCATATGCTTTCTTTGGCTGAGGATCTCATCTGTTTAATTCGTGGAGCCCAGCCTCATCCAGACAGGGCCTCTCTCCCTCCTCCAGAAAAGAGGCCTAGAGCAGAGCCCCCTGAGCCAGTATCCACAGATGATTCCTCTGATGACTCAGAACATACAGATCCTCCTGTGGCTTCTTATTCTCCTTACGAAGACTCTGATGCTGAGGAGTCCATCCCTTCAGCCTCTCCTCCTGAGGAATTTTCCTTTGGGGAAACCTTGCATGCTATGAGGGAACAATTCCAGTGGCAGGGCCAAGATTTCTCAGACTCTAGAAAAAGGCTTAGGACCTTTCTACATTTGCCACAGCATAGGCCTTTAGCTATACCTCCAGTTCTTTCTGTTGTTTATGCATTTAATGATGCTTGTACTGCTCCTGATGCTTTACCTCTGGCTCCTGCTAAGCCCGATAGGTACTACAGGGTCCCAGACACTCATCACCACTTATATAAGGCTCCTTTTGCAGACCCAGAGACTATCTCCCAGGGTCCTAAAGCTGTAGCAGCTACTTCTTCTAAAAACCCCCTCCCCTCTGAAAGGGAATCCAGGTCCTTAGAGAGATGGGGTAAAAAAGTTTACACTTCTGCTACTTTGTCAGCTAGAGCTTTGAACTGCCAATTTCATATGATTCAATATCAAGAGTTTATGCTTGACCAGTTGACTAAAAAGATGTCCTCTGAAGAATCTTTAGATAAAAAGTATGTTCAAGAAATGGTACATAACATACAGCAGGTTAGTAACCATTCTTTAAAATGTGGCTATGATGCACTGGAGGCTTCCTTTAGATCAGCCATGACTGGCACAGTTATCAGGAGGCATGCATGGTTGAAAGAACAGGCATTACCAGACCATGTCAAATCTAAGATTTTGGATGCACCTATGGACAAGGTCAATTTATTTGGTTCCCCTGCACAGCAGGTGCTAAAAAAGATGGAAGAGAAAGCAAAATCTGTACAAACAGTCAAAGATTTCTTACAAGTTCAACCTCCAAGGTTTAGCAGGAACTGGCCCTCCAAGAATTGGTCCTTTCCGGACTCCTCTAAGGCACAAAGAGGCAGGAATAGGTGCTCTAGAGGCAGAAACCAATCCAGGGGTGCCTACAGGGGTCGCCAGTGGCAGGGTAACAACCAACGAGGCACGGATACAGCCACCACCACTACAACAACTCAATCACAGTGACTTGGCGGTGGCACCGCCTACCAGGGAACAACTAGAAGCACCCTTAGGCGGAAAGCTAACCTTATTTTCAAGAAACTGGCACTGCATTACAAGAGAAAAATGGATTTTGCAAACTATAGACCAAGGTTACAGGTTCCATTTCCATACTCTACCAAGGAAGAGAGGAATGCCAAACCTACCACCTACTCAAAGGACAGAAGCTCTAAAACAAATATCTCAATTATTAAGAATGAGAGCTGTGGAAAAGGTACCATCTATGGAGCAAGGAAAGGATTTTACTCCAGACTCTTCCTGGTACCAAGAAAAGAAAACAAATGGAGGCCTATTCTAGACCTGTCCGCTTTAAACACATTCCTCATTGTTCCAAAATTCAAAATGCTGACCCTACAGCAGCTTCTTCCCATGCTGGGCAAGGAGTCTTGGCTGGTAACTCTAGATCTCAAGGAGGCATACCTGCACGTCCCCATAAGACCAATTTGCAGAAGATACCTCAGATTTCTTGCAGGATCAGAGCATTATCAATTCTCAGCATTGCCCTTTGGCTTATCTACTGCGCCCAGAGTGTTCACGAAATGCCTGGCATCAGTAATCGCTCATTGCAGACTTCAGGGGATTCAAATCTATCCCTACCTGGACGACTGCCTGATACAAGCGGACAACAAAAACAAGCTAACAGAAGACTTACAAAGAGTCATCTTCCTGCTGCAAGCCCTGGGATATACAGTCAATACAAAAAAGTCAAGGCTGATTCCATCCCAAAGAATAACCTTTCTGGGTGCAGAACTGGACACATCAAAACAAATGGCATTTCTAACTGCAGAAAAGAAAGAGCAACTTCCTCTCTACTTCTTGGCATTAACAAAATAGAACCATCTAACTGCAAGAAAAGTGCTACAAGCTCTAGGCTTCATGGCATCCTGCATAATACTGGTCCCTCATGCCAGGCTGCATATGAGAAAGCTACAGTGGTACCTAAAGAATTTGTGGTCCCAGCACAAGCACAGCCTAGAAACCAAAATTCCAATGATCCCATGCCTGAAGCAAGAGTTCCTATGGTGGGCTCAGGCCTGCCAATCAAACACAGGATTGCCCTTCTGCAAAAGTCAACCAGGACAAACCATCACGACGGATGCCTCAGACCTCGGTTGGGGGGCACACATGCTGGGCAAGTGCATTCAAGGCCTATGGACTCAAGACCAACTGCATCTGCACATAAATCTAAAAGAAATGATGGCAGTAAAATTGGCAATCCAGGCATTCAGACCTTTTCTCCAAGAAGGCCAGTTGATAAGGACAGACAACACCACAGTTATGTGGTACATCAACAAACAGGGAGGCACACATTCATACCCTCTATGCCGGCTGGCACTGGACCTATGGGATGTGGCTCTGAGCTACAACATTCAGTTACAGGCAATTTATGTACCAGGGAAGGAAAACATTCTAGCAGACATATTAAGCAGAACTACAACAGATGCCCACGAATGGATGCTGCATCCGGACATCTTCTTCAAAACCATCACAAGAGAATGGGGATTACCACAAATAGACTTGTTTGCATCCCCATTCAATCACCAGTTGGAGAAATTCTGCACAAGGACTTACCACCCACTTGCTTGGAAGGTGGACTCCCTATCTTTCAGTTGGAAAAGCCTGACAGCATACACATTCCCACCACTTCCTTTGATGCACAAGGTGCTTCTGAAGATCAAAGAGGAACGTCCGAGGATCATTCTGATAGCCCCAGACTGGCCAAGACAACATTGGTATCCACTGCTGAGGAGCATGTCCCGGGAACAAATATGGACACTGCCCCTGATCCCATTACTGCTAACACAGAACAACTACAACATCCTGCATCCGAACCTAAAAACTCTGCAGCTAACTGCCTGGAACATTACATAACAGCAATTAACCCAAACGTATCCCAAAGGGTTAAAGACATAATCCTGGAGGCTCATAGACCTTCAACAAGAAAGAATTATGCAGCAAAATGGAAAAGATATCTCATCTGGAGTACTGCAAAGGGGCAAGATGTGACACTGGTGAACATAGCCAACATCCTGGAGTACTTGGCGGAGCTCTTCCATACAGGCCTGTCCTATTCTTCCATCAAGATACATGCATCAGCTATTTCAGCAGAATACAGCTTGGATCCTCCTGTCTTTTCACATCCTCTGCTCAGACAGTTTCTGAGAGGAATTAAAAATGTAAAACCTCCCAGGAAACCTCCATTGCCAGCATGGGACTTGAACTTTGTGCTAGAAAAACTGACTCTTCCTCCTTTCGAACCAGCAGCAACAGCAGAATTACAATACTTATCCTGGAAGACTGCTTTCCTGCTGGCAATAGCTTCAGCAAGAAGGGTCTCTGAACTACAGGCATTAATGGCAGTGTAACCCTTCCTGATCTTCCATCAAGATAGAGTGTCCATGAGAACAAATCCTACTTTTATGCCTAAGGTGGTATCCAGAGTCTCTTTAAATCAGGCTATCCACCTTCCTACATTCTTCCCCAACCCACAGAACAGGGGAGAAAGGCTCTTACATACCTTGGATGTACACAGACAATTACGCTACTACCTGGACAGGACAAAAAACAATAGAAAAACTGACCAGCTTCTGGTAGCATATGCAACAGGAAAGGAAGGAAAACCAATTTCTAAACAGACAATCTCCAAATGGATAGGAAATTGCATTAGATTTTGTTACTCCTACCATGGAAAGCAAACTCCAGAGAACATCAGGCCTCACTCCACAAGGGCTACAGCCACTACCACAGCTTTCTTACGAGGAGTGGCTACCAAGGACATTATAGAGGCTGCTACTTGGACCTCCGTGCATACATTTGCCAAGCATTATAACTTACCTCTATACTCTAGATCCCGTGCTGGTTTTGCCACTGCTGTTTTGCAAGGGATCCTAACTACACCATAATCTCTTCTCATTTCCTCCTCCCCTAGTTTAGCTATGGTATTCTACCCATTTGTAAAGACTGCAGATGCATCTTTGAAGGACATAGTACAGTTTTGTACCTACCATAAATGTAGATGTCCGAGAGGAATGCATCTGCAGTCAGGATTACCCACCCTCCTTCCCCTCTGAGGTACTCCTAGGGTATTTACCAATCTTCAGCTAGCTTGGGGGGGATCTATTATGGTGTATTTGTTTGTATATATGTACATACATGCTTATTTTGTGTGTTTTGCTCTCTACTATTTGGAAACTTGTCATTTATCCAAATTTAGCCATCCAAGAGGGCACCTGGCATCTGGGGCAAGAAACACTGAGGAAAATGGCATTGGCTGATGCCTTTATACCCGAATAACTGCCGCAATGACGTCGGGTGAAGTGCGACACCAGCCGAAGCCAGACCCAGACTTTGGAATCCGGCCGACCGAAGGGCTGCCTGACGACAGGACAACCCATTTGTAAAGACTGCAGATGCATTCCTCTCGGACATCTACATTTATGGTAGGTACAAAACTGTACTTTTCAATGTCTGTAACTATTGCATACCCCACTAGATTTTTCCCTGTAGGGCCCCTTCTGCATGAGCCGTCCATGTAATATGTCACCTTGGCCTTATCCAAGGGAATATCCATGAGATCTTGTCTGGATAATGTTTTCTGCTCAATTTCCTGCAGGCAACTGTGTGGTGTGCCATCCACAGGAGTTGGGAGCAAAGTTGATGGATTTAATGTCGTGCATCGTTCAGTTGTCATATGAGGTTGGCTCAACAGTATAGTCATACAGGAAAGGTGTCTAGCAGGAGAAAGATGAGCTACCTTTTCTTGCAGTAAAATTATCGCAACCGCATGAGGCACTCTCAATGTGAGAGGGTGGAATAACACCACTGAGGCTGAAGCCTGTACTGCCATTGCAGCTGCAACCACTGCTTGCACACAGTGGGGCAAGGATCGCGCCACTGGGTCTAACTGTGATGAATAGTAAGCTATGGGGCGTTGCTTATCCCCATGTTGTTGTCTCAACACTGATGTCATATATCCTTGCTTACAGCCTACAGTTTGAAAGAAACGTTTGTGATAGCTTCTTCACTAGTTTTAGGACTACCAAACTATCAATTGCTTCAACCTGCAGAAAGCTATTTCTGCTTCAGGTGTCCATTGTAATAAATCCTGTGCTGCCATCGGCTTTTTGTATATGAGGTCAGTCAGTGGAGCAGATTCCAAAGCATAGTTTGGTATCCAACTCCGGCAGAAGTTAGTTGTTCCCAGGAAGGACATCATTTCCTTCTTGGTCGCTGATTTGGGTGCTTGTAAAATCGCTGTTTTTCTATCCTCATCTAGTATTCTACCTTCTTTGGATATTACATATCCTAGGTATCTAACTTGTTTTCTCCAAAGCTGTAGTTTGCTTTTGTTTACTTTGTGTCCCTGTGTTGCTAAGAATTGTAACAGTGCTATGGTATCCTCCCTGCATTGCTGCTGGGTGGGGGCTGCTAGCAAGATGTCATCTACATGAAGTAGAATTTGACTACCCCCCGGTGGGGTGAATCCCGCCAGATTACTAGCCATTTCTTGTGCGAATATTGTTGGACTCTCACAATATCCCTGTGGTAGTCGAGTATAGGTATACCTTTTCCCTTGAAATGTAAATGCAAACCAATATTGGCTATCAGGATGTATAGGTATTGAAAATAAGGCATTGCTGATATCTACCACAGATAAATATTTTTGATGAGGTTTCAAATCATTTAACAAAGTGTGTGGATCTGGCACCATAGGTGCTGTAGGTATTACTGCATTATTTACAGCTTGTAAGTCCTGAACCATAACGCCATTCCCCGTTTGCCTTTTTAACAGGAAATAGGGGTGTATTACATGATGAATCAGGAGATTCTACCAGTACTCCTCCTCTAAGTAATGCTGCTATTATAGGTTTGATTCCTATCTCTGCATCCTTTCTCAAAGGATATTGTCTCTTTTGTGGTCTGAATGCTGACTTTGGTGTAATAGTAACTGGTCCTGCTGTTCGAATAATTCCTACATCTGACTTGCCTGTTGACCAAAGAATCTTTGGTATGTTACATAAGGCTTTCTCCTCTTCTTCTAATAAGAATGCTAATCAGCTGTCCTCACTAGACTGCAAGTGTACAGCTGGGTGTGCCTGTTTTAACCAATTCAGTTTTTGTTTCTGTATTCCCTGCTCTGATAATTCTAAATCAGTTTGTTTCTCCCATCTCGTTACCTTTAATCCTAGGTCTGCCCATTTTACATTTTTGTTCTTAAACTGACATGTGGTAATCTATTAGATTTGTATAGTGCAAGGAATTCTTGAGGTAATGAGCAGCTAACAACACTGTTTCCCTCAGTATCCCAGTACAGATTAGGTAACACTAATCTGTTTGCATGGTTTCTGAACAATTCTTGCTCATATTCCTTATCAGGTCCTGGTGTGCTACACTAATACAGAGTGCAATGCAACAAATGCTGTCTGTCACTGTCAAGGGAGGGGGATTTACTGATGGCTACGTTCATCAGTTCCTCGGTCACTGCCCCTGGACCAGTCGTAACGAAGTCCTGGCTGTACCAGTAAAAAGTCTCGCCCTCCGATTGCACCACAAAAGTATCCATTTGTCGCTGTGCCTCCATATCCTGCATAGTCGGAACTACTGCTATGCCAAATATCTGCATGAGGTCCCTACCTAATAGGTTCACTGTACATTTTGCAGAAACAACAGTTTTACTCCTTTGTCATCCCTGAAACAGGGTCAGTTATTGCTATATCATGGGAAAGTGGTTCCCGATGTAGCTGTCCATTTGCAGCTTTCACTAATATATAATCAGGTGATTCTGAATGTTCCGGTAACTTGGAGGGGTGTATCAGAGTCCGTGACGCTCCTGAATCACACAGGAATTTAACTTCCTTCCCCTCCACCAGAAGTGTAACTTCCGGTTTTGTGTCTGCTAGGTAGAGCTCTAGGCTCAATAATGCTAAATCTAAAATCTCATTTTCTTCATCTTCCATGTCTGCTTGCACTTCCTCTACTCCTATCACATTTACATTTGTCCTCTCTTTATTGTCTTTTCCCGATGATTTCTGACTCTCGTATGGTGTATCTTCACCATCATATAGTCAGTCCTCATCTCCCTTATCCTCTGTGGTTACCTTCTTATTTTGTTTGCAATCCCTAGCTAGATGTCCTTTCTTCCCGCACTTAAAGCATTCACCTCTATTTTTCCTTTCTTCAAAGTCCTCTGACAGTTTGTCAGACTGTTTATTTCCCTGTGCATTTTTCTTACCCTTTTTACCAGACTGTAATACATAAACTTCAGCTCCGTCTTCAGCAGTGAAGACTTGCGCTTTCTTTTTCTTTTTGCTATTAAAATGTCTTTCAGCATGTCTAGCATATTCAAGTTAGGCCTGTAATATACTTGTTCGATGATCTATCATATGCTTCATAATGAAGCTACTAATAGGTGCAATGCAACCTATTAAAAATGCATTTTTCAATTGTTGTTCATACGGGGAATCATTTGTCTGATTTTCGGGAACTGTCATACCGCTATGGTTATTAAAACATTCTAATAATCTGGCGTAGTACCCATCTACTGTTTCATTTTCTTGCTGTATGCATTGATTAATACAAGTCCAGTCTGCTCTAGGTTTCCACTTCTCAGAGATTCGGTCTGTAAGGCCTTTTACTCTATTGTCAAGTTCTGCGTCACTGTGGGAGTAGCTTAAATTTTGCATTACGAGGATTCCAGGTGCCACTAATCATGTGCCAATCTGGACCTACAATTTGTCTAACTACTTTTTCTACTTCTTCCCCATTTAAGTGGTAACTTAACCTCATGCCTTGTAAATCTTCTAGGAATTTTGTAAAATTAACTTTTGGATGGGGAGTTCCCTCAGTAGCCTTCCGGATATCCTTTGGTGTCCACAGCCTATACACCAAGAGGGTTGGGTCTTGTCCAACCTGTCCTGCCTGAGGATTTGGTACCTCCTATAAGTGGACATATTTCTTCCTCACTCACAGCTTGTAAATTTTTCTCCATTTGATACGATTCTATGTCCCCCTGTGTTTTACGTGTTTGGGACCTAGTTTCAATGGGATCATTAACAAACGATTTTGGTTTCACTGAGACATCAGGATACCGCGGAGGTGGACCAGCCTGTCCACCCACTTCATATCCTGAAAAAGGGAGTGGGGGGGGGAGCCGTTGCTACTACAATATTATCTTCTTTGTCTAAAAACAATGCCTTTGAATTATTACTCTTTTGTTCCCTACGGTTTGCTTCCTCAATCCACCTGTGTGCCTGAGGAATGCCTAATTGTCGTCATTTTCTTGCCTGACCTTTTGTATCACTTTTAAGCTGTTTAAGAAGTTTAACAAGCGAAGATTTGTCTAATTTCCCATCAAATTCATATTTGTTAACCCATTTTGCATAATATCTAATATTATCTGCACGTTGTAGTTGCATATATTTTGCGTCTTCGGTTAGGGACGGGTCTTGCGATGTTTTAGTGCACTGTTTTCCCATGTTAATAAATGTTACGCAACCCTTTTACCACGTGGTACCACAACTTCAGTTCCTTTCACAGTTTATCTAGAATAACTGCCTACCTTATTCTGTTACCCTGATCTATGACCAAATAAACAGTAATTTTTTCTTGTCCCTGATCTGTATGACAAATCTGACAAAAAAAAAAAAACAATGTTTACTGTAACCTAGTCCCTCATCTAAAACAGAAAAAAGGCAAAAAGTCTCCCTACCTGAGCCTCCGGTATTGAGCAGTCATGGTTCGAAGTGGAGATCCGCTCTTCAGCCACAGATCAGAAAGTGGCCGGCCTCTTTAAACGACAATTCAGTCTGAGGTCTTTTCACTCAAGAAGAACCATTTCACTTGCGAACCGTAAGGACACACTTTAGAAAACAAAAAGAGGCAGTCCAGTACAGTAGTACAGTCCAAAAACCTAAGCAAATTATTTGAAAAAAAACAATTTAAATTTTTTAGCTAGACAGACAGTGTGGCTTCTTCAGAGGCTAAAAAAAAAACACAAAAAAAAACCACCACAATTTATGTGGCGGCCTCATACAATTCAGCTGGAGTACTATTATACATTGCCTCATCACTTAAAAAAAAAACAAACACTATATCTTTAAAACAGAGCGAAAAAAAAAAAAAAAAAAAAAAAAAAAATAATAATAATAATAGATATACTTGTCTATACAATTTATGCAGTGTAACTACTACTAACCTAATCAAATACCCTCATAAGTTTAAACCATTTCGGTATCTTCTTCTGCATGCAGACTTCGACCACCGCTACGCTCTGATCCGCAGCTTCTGAGGGATTCCGGTACCCAAAGGACCAATCTGTTAAATGCAAAATACTGTAATAAAAAGATCAATACACAGGAGGTTCAGGTTCTTTACTAGTGTACACCAGGAGGCAAAAAACGTACAAGTACAGAATTTTGTTTGAATGAAACAGGAAGAACACAACTTTACTAGTATTTCTTACTAGTATTAACCCACCAGGCTGACATAGTCGGTCACAAGGGGTTTTACATCACTTTAGCTTACAATATTTTATTCATCTAAAATGCTGATACTACATTTTGCTTAAGTTTTTCTGGTAAACAACGTGGTCTTGCTATCCACCTAGTTAGTTACAATACCCTTTTACAAAAGTTTCCACTCAAGGTTCTAAATTAATTTGAACATAATAGTAGATACAGTTCTCAATACATTTCTCTTGTTACATGTTATCAGTTCTTCCTTGCAGCCAGTGCGTTATCTAGCAACATATACAAGGTCGATTGCTCAAGCAGGAAAGAGCAGAAGATTCTCATTATTTCACACATTTAATTTCCTGACCCAGCAGATGATCACTTGTGAGAAGCATAAACATTAATTCTTGCTGAGCTAGCAGCTGCTGGGGTCAGAGACCAACTTGCAAAAGGCACACTGCAGTTTCCAAAAGCTTCTTGCAGTTTCATATGAATTAATTTTTCTTGTCATAACATTAATAGAATAAAATGCATTATATCTTTCTTATTTCTTAATAAGCACTAAACATATACATTAATGCATATTTTTCTAACAATTATCCTGCTGGCAGGCTACCCGCAGGCGGCCTGAATTCCAAAGTCTTGGTCCGACGTCGGTTGCTGTCACCTCTTCCCTGACATCAGTGCACCAGGGGTATAAAAGATGCAGCCGACGCCATTTTCTTCAGTCTTTCTTGCCGCGCGGTGCCCGAAGCAAAAGCATTTCGCAAGTGCCGGACGGCTGACTCCTGAGATTTTTGAAATTGAATTTCAGATCTGAAGTCTTCAATAAAGCTAAGTACCCCGTTAGGGAAACTTTTTTTCTTGCTCCAGACCAATGTCAGAAAAAGTTAACAATTGCATTTCTTGTGGGAAGCAAATACCTCATAAGAATTTTCACTCTTACTGTATTCCTTGCCTAGGTCCTGACCACGACGTTGCTAGTTGTCGGTTTTGTGCTATATTTAACCAACGCACTATTAAGCGTCGGTATAATTTTGCTTTTCATTACTTTGGCCGAAGGTTTAACTAAATAATTCCGTCGGAACAGCCGATGACCGGAGTTCATAAAAAACGCAAGGAAAAAGAAAAGGACAGGCATCTGAGGTCCAAAACCGACGATGAAGTCTCTTCTAGGCCGGTCGCCGGTTCTCAGTGAGGCACTTTCGCAGCCCCTGACACCCGCTACCTCAGAGCCACAGGCTGCCTCTGACTCCCACATGGAGACAGCTAAGCCTCTCAAGGTATTGGGCCTTTGGAAACTAATCCCTCCGATGGGTCCGGAGCCACTGAGCAGGCATCTGCTTCTGAGGGTGTTTTCAGACCTACACAACTTTATATCAAGCCAACTTCAGCATCAAAGACAAAGACTAAAACAGTTTTAAAGACAAGAAAGCAAGTACAGCATTCTCCACAGACTTCCATGCCTACGAAACAGATGCTCAAAATGGCCGAAGACCTAATTATTTTGATCAGGGGCTCCCATCCCCCTCCTGATAAGAGGCCTAGGCAGGACACTGAATATGATTCCTCTTCTTCCCTATGAGGATTCTGATGCTGAAGAATCTATTTCTTCAGCTCCTCCTCCTTAGGATTACTCATTTGGGGAAACCTTGCATACCATAAGGGAGCATTTCCCCTGGGAGAGCCAAGATTATTCAGATTCTAAAAAAAGGCCCAGAGACTTTTTTACTTCCTCAGCACAGACCTCTTGCTATTCCTCCTGCTCTAGACATTGTAGATGTCTTTTCAGAGTCCGGCCTGTCTCCCGACTCTCTACCTTCTGCACCTGTTAAGCCTGATAGATACTACAGGGTTCCAGATTCTCATAAATTTCTATATAAAAACCCTGCTGCTAACCCAGAAACTATTTCACAGGGTCCCAAAGGGGTCAAAGCTGCTATTGCAAAAAACCCTGTCCTCTCAGATGGAGGTTCTAGGGCACTGGACAGATGGGGGAAAAAAGTTTACACTTCCGCTACCTTGGCTGTAAGAGCTTTAAATTGTCAGTTTCATATGCTTAAATATCAGCAATATTTAATGTCTGTGTTAAAACAGAAAATGTTAAATTCTGAATGTGCTGAGAACAAGGAATTGCAGGATTTATTGCATGCAGCTGAACAAGTGGGAAAACATACTTTGCAATGTGGCTATGATTCACTGGAGGCCTCTTGCAGGGCTGCTGTAACAGGCTTGGTCATTAGAAGGCATGCTTGGTTAAAAGAGCAGACTCTGCCTGATCAAGTTAAAGCAAAATTATTGGATGCTCTATTACAGCATGATACTTTGTTTGGTATTGAGGCAGAAGAGGTGTTGAAGAAAATGGAGGATAAAGCTAAATCTATGCAGACAGTGAAGGATTTCTTACAGGTGCAGCCACCCAGATATAGCAGGAACTGGCCTTCTAAGAATTGGTCCTTTCCTGAGGCAGATACAGATGCCCTAGAGGCAGACAACAGCCCCAGGGCTCATACAGGCCCAAACAGTGGGGGTGCTTCTACCTCCAAAAGCGGAGAAGACAAATCACAGCCATATAGGAAACAGTCCCAATGACTTCCCTCTGCCAATGCCAAGCATTTATCTTTTGGCAGCACCCTTAGGGGGAAAGCTAGCACTTTTTTCACAACATTGGCACATGATTACCCAGGCCAAATGGGTCTTAAATGTAGTCTCACAGGGCTACAGGTTCCACTTTCACACCCTTCCAAAGGCAAAAGGTATGCCAGACCTGCCACACAGTCAATGGTCAGAGGCACAAAACCAAGTTTCATCCCTCATGGACATGAGGGCTATTCAGCCAGTGCCACAAAAAGAGCAAGGACAAGGATTCTACTCAAGACTTTTCTTAGTACCAAGAAAGGACAAAGCATGGAGACCGATTCTGGACCTGTCTCCTGTCTATTCTAAATACTTTCCTGGACGTTCTGAAATTCAAAATGTTGACTCTGCAGCAGCTTCTGCCCATGCTGGGCAAAAAGGCTTGGCTTGTAACTTTGGACCTCAAAGAGGCATACCTGCATATCCCAATCAGACAATCTTGCATAAGATACCTCAGATTCATAGCTGTCTCAAAGCACTACCAACGCCACAAAAATCAAATCAAATTTCACCCTTTCACACAAACCAAAAGATGGATCACAGATTGCCTATCGTCTTTGGCTCATTTGCGGCTGCTACCTCTGGATGCTTGCTATTATTTATTCTGGTGAAACCGCCAGACAAGTCTCATTATAAAGTAGACACCTCTCCTGAGGACAGGGGCAACCTTGCCCTCTCTGGCTCAAAGAAAGACCGTGAGGAGCTCAGGAATGTTTACGTGGGGGAGCCAACATGTGTAGAGACACATAGACGAGATATCACTTACCGTTCATAAGCCCCATGTGGCTTTCATCATCTTCCTGTTGTTCTGTTCGGCACACCCACCTTGATCCCAACTCCCACCCTTGATGCCTGGCCAGAAGCATTTTTGCTACTGTCATTATTCTGTGTACATAGTTATTCTCACACATATACTTTATATGTGTCTGTTTATATATGTATAGGTGTATGGCATGAATGGTGTATTGTGTAGATGTGTTTTGCTGTGGAATTGGAACTGGTCAAAGAGGGAGATTGTAAAAGAATGAGGATAGATTGGGCTTCAGATTTCTAGAGCTTCTCAGATGCAGAGAGGCAAGGCGAGAATAGATCCAATCCATGAAAGAGGCCATCAAGAGATGAACACTCCACATGGAACGTTATGGTAAGGACATAACTTCTATTTCTCTGCACTGCCCTTTGGCTTATGTACTGCGCCCAAGGTTTTCACAAAATGCCTGGCACCAGTAATTGCATTTTGCAGACAAAAAGGAATTCAAATATATCCCTACTTGGACGACTGCCTTATACAAGCAGAGGCCAAAGACTTTCTACTAAAGCATCTGGCGTTTGTAAAAAGATTACTAATTTGCCTAGGGTACACGGTAAATGAAAATAAATCAAAACTACAACCCTCTCAAGAGATAATATTCCTGGGTGCAAGCTTAAATACAACTGCCCAGATGGCTTATCTCACGCCAGACAAACGGTCATCTAACTTCTTACTTTGAAAACATGGCAACAAAGACCCAGTTATTTGCAAGAAACATTCTGTAGGCTCTGGGCTACATGGCCTCCTGCATTCTGCTAATTCCATATGCAAGACTGCATATGAGGAAACTACATTGGTACCTAAAACGTGTTGTGGCTCAACATAGCCACAGCCTGGAATCCTTTAATTTCCGTCATTCCTTGCCTACAACAGGAGTTTCGATGGTGGGCACAGGCCTGTCACCACAACAAGGGACAACCATTCACTTTACCCACAGCCAGACAAACACTAACAACAGATGCATCATATTATGCCTGGGGGGCCCACATGACAGGAAAATGTGTTCAGGGCACATGGCTCCCAAGCCAAAGACATCTACACATCAATCAAAAAGAGATGCTAGCTGTACAAAATGCCCTGACAGCCTTCAAGGACCTACTTCATCCAGGACAGCTGCTGATAAAGACGGACAACACCACAGTCATGTGGTACATAAACAAGCAGGGGGGCACACACTCCTACCCCCTCTGCAGACAAGCCATGATTTTGTAGAACACAGCATTAACTTACCAAGTACACCTGCAAGCACAATTCCTGCCAGGAAAAACAAATGCTCTGGCAGAACTGAGCAGAAACCTCATGGACCCTCACGAGTGGAAACTAGATGCACAAATTTTCAGCATAACAAGGAAATGGGGATGCCCAGACCTAGATGTTTTTACCTCCCCTCACAACTGCCAACTTCAGAGATTCTGCACAAGGACTCATCACAAACAAGCATGGAGAGTGGATGCCCTGTCATTCAGCTGGAACAACCTTACAGTATATGCCTTTCCTTCCCAAGGTACTCCTAAAGGTCAGACAAGAGAAGCCACAAATGATACTGATTGCCCCGTATTGGCCATGCCAACACTGGTACCCAATCCTAAGGAGCTTGTCCCAAGGCCCAGCCTGGACATTGCCTCAAATTCCTCATTTACTGACCCAACAAAACAATCAGATCCTGCACAGCCAACTCGGAACTCTAAATCTAGCTGCATGGAGGATACTGTAACAATTCAGAATACACCTCTCTCTAAAGCAGTTATGGATGTTATTCTGGAGGCCAGGAGGCCCAGCAACAGAAAATCTTATGCAGAAAAATGGAAGAGATTCTGTGCTTGGAACCAGGCTCAAGGAGTTGACACGCTTGTTCCAAATATTCCTTAGATTTTACAATATCTAACTGAGATGCTGGACAAAGGCCTATCCTTCTCATCAATTAAGATCCATGCCTCTGCCATTTCAGCTCATTACAATACAGACCCACCTATTTTATTCATATCCGTTGCTTAGGCAGTTCCTCAGGGGGGCCAAGAACACAAGTCCTCCAAGGAGGACACCAATACCTGTATGGGACCTCAATTTTGTCTTGGAAAAATTCACAATGCCTCCTTTTGAGCCAGCCAATACAGCTGACATAAAATTCTTATGGAAGACAGCTCTGCTTCTAGCAATAACTTCAGCAAGAAGAGTCTCAGAGTTACAGGCATTAATGGCTGTGGAACCTTTTATTATCTTCCATGTGGACAGGGTTTCTCTAAGGACAAACCCAACATTTATGCCTAAGGTAGTGTCCAGTGTGGCTCTTAACCAAACCATTCATTTGCATACTTTTTACCCAAACCCGCAGAATAAAGGGGAGAGACTTCTGCATTCTTTGGACATACACAGACTGCTACGCTTCTACTTGGACAAAACTAAAGCTTTCGGAAAGACTGAGCAACTTTTAGTGTCATATGCTGCAGGATCACAAGGAAAGGCTATCTCAAAGCAGACTATTTCAAAATGGATAGGACACTGCACTCGTTTCTGCTATTCACAGCATGGTAAATCAGTGTCTAAGGGCATTAGACCACATTCTACCAGGGCGGCAGCCACCTCAGCAGCCTTCCTCAGAGGAGTACCAACCAAAGATATTTTGGAGGCTGCAACTTGGACTTCAGTGCACACTTTTACTAAGCACTACCACTTGCCTCTTTACTCTAAATCCAGAGCAGGCTTTGCCACTGCAGTCTTGCAGGGCCTTTTAGCTTCTCCTAATTCTATTTAGACCCAGCCGCCCATCCTCAGCTTTTGGATTCAACCCAAGTGCAATGACTGCAAAAGTGAAACACTATGAACATAGTACAGTTGTGCACCTACCATAAATGTAGATGTTAGAGTGTATTCACTGTTGCAGTCTGGGTTACCCACCCACCATCCCCCTTTCTTTGCTGGGACTTATCTGTACTTCTCTATCCTATACAACCTATGTGGTATATTTGCTTGTAGATGAAGGTATTGTTATTTTAGTGCATGCTTTTATTAGCAATGCTTTTAGCCTACCCTTTTGGGGACACCTGACATCTGGGGCAAGAAAAACTGAAGAAAATAGAGTCGACTGCATCTTTTATACCCCTGGCGCACTGACATCAGGGAAGAGGTGACAGCAACTGACGCCGGACCAAGACTTTGGAATTCAGGCCGACTGCGGGTAGCCTGCCAGCAGGATAACCCAAGTGTAATGACTGCAACAGTGAATACACTCTAACATCTACATTTATGGTAGGTACACAACTGTACTTTATTGAAGGTAAGACCACTGTCCACCTGTGCCCGAAGTCTCTTATCACACTTTCGGTGTTTAGTGTACTGCCACCTATATGGTAATTCATGGATACATGTTTTTTCCCAAAGGGGATAACTATACATTTCTTGGCATTGAGCTTGAGCCCATGGCTCTGGCACCAAGCATCTGTTTCTGTAAGGCCCTTTTGTAGAGTATCCACATCATTTGGGGATTCAATAATGGCTCCCAGTTTGCAGTCATCTGCGAACTTTGTTAGCCAAAGTCCCTTAGTGTTGGCCTGAGAAGTAGATGCCAAACAGGAGTGGTCCCAGGACTGAACCCGGAGGTACTCCAGTTGTCACTTGTCTGGAGCTGGATTTGGAGTCTGCTACTTTTACAGTGTGGGTTCTATCAGTAAGCCAGTTAGCAACCCATTGGGTGACGTAGGGATTAATGCCCAGCTTAGTAAGTTTATCTATGATTCCAGAGTGGGGGATGGTGTCAAAGGCCTTGGCAAGTTCTAGATAGGCTGTGTGGACCACCTTACCCTTGCCCATGGCTCTGGAGACTGATTCGAAGAAGTCAGTCAGGTTCAGGAGACAAGATCGGCCCTTCACGAGCCCAAACTGGGTGGGGTCCAGTGTTTGAAGGTTGCCAATGTCTTTGTTTATAAGTTCCATGATAATACGCTCCATGGCCTTGCAGATAAGGCTCGTCAGACTGATGGGGCGGTAATTTCCGGGGTCCAAGGTGGATCCCCCCTTGTGGAGTGGGATAACTGTAGCTCTGCGCCACTCAGTGGGCATGAAACCTGAGGTGAGGCTATGATTAAACATGACACTTAGGTGAGGTGCCAGTTCATATTGTAGTTCATGTAGTACACAGCCCGGGATGTCATCTGGTCCCATGGATGCTGTATTCTTGGCTTTGGAGAGTGCGTTTTTTTTACCTGTGTGGCCATTATTACCGGAATTTGGCAATCTTCTGGTATTGAGATGGGCTATTTAGGGGTGAGGTGGGGGTGAAGTTGGCACAAATCTGCCAGGATAGTGGCAATATCCTTGGGATCAGTATATTTAATGCCATTCTGTTTTAGCTCAGAGCAGATCTGAGCATTGCCATTTAGATTCTTGACATATTTATAGAATGCCTTGTGGTTGTCTTTGGAATCTTTGGCAATTTTATTTTTGTAACTAGCTTTGGAGGATTTTATGAGGGATCTCAGTTTCTTACTGAGGCTGGTAAGGGAGTTTTTTGCATCCTGGGATTTTCCACTTTTCTGCAACAGTTTCTTCCTTTTTTTGTAAAGTTTGTTTATGGCAGGGGGCCACCAGATTGGCTTCCTTTTTTTGGATGAGAGCATCTTGGTTCTATTTGAGATGGCACGATTCATGCATGAGTGGATGTGCTCGTACAGTGCCTTAGTGTAGGATTCAGCAGTTGAACTTTCAGTTCCCGTCTGCATGGGTGTCATGAAGTTTGTCATTTCTGACTTGAGTAGCATGAAGTTGGCTTTGGAGAGGTTTTTTATGGAGGTTTCCTTACTGGGGTGGGGTGGGGTTGGGATGTGGATGGTGAGAGTGATTAGCTTATGGTCAGGCCTGACGAACGAGGTGGTGACCATAGGTGTGGAGCATCAATTTCCCATGTTGGTAATGACCAGGTCTGTGATATTGGAGCCCCTGGTGGGACTATGGATTAGTTGATCCAGGACGTTGGAATTTATGAATTCCAAGAACCGTTGGGCAAAGGTGTTGGTATATGAGTAGTTTTCCCAGTTAATGGCAGGGTAGTTAAGATCACCCAGTATTAGGGTGTTTAGTTCTATCTTAATATTTTCCATTATGTTTAGAAAGGTGTAGTGAGAATCTTGGGGTATGGTGGGCGATCTGTATCAAGCTACAATTTGGATTGCAGTCTTACCTAGTGTTAGTTGCACTTGGAGAATTTCCGACGCATTGTGTGGGCAACTAGCTTGGTGGTGTGAATATCCTTGGTAAATATTGACTCTCCTCCACCTTTAGTGTTTCAGTCCTGGTTTGGTGGCCGAAAAGTGTGGTAAGAGTTGTAGCCTGGTATTGCAGGGGTGCTCTCTGGAGCCGTGAATCAGGTCTCTGTTACTGAACAGATTTCGATGTTCTTCATTTTTAGGAGTGCCTTGAGAGAGTGCATTTTGAGGTTTAGACTTCTAGCACTGAGTAGCATTGCCTTCAGATTTTGCATGCTTGTACCTGTTACTGTGGTGGTTTTGTCCTTTGAACTTTGCCTAAAAAGGCACTATAGGGGTTCAAGAGCCTTGGCCAGTAACCTGAATCTCAGGGGCGACAGGTGCAGACCATCTCTGGCAAAGCATCGTGGTCTATCATGTCGTCCCAGGCCAACAGATACTGGATCCCCTTTGAATGACACCAGAAGCTTAGCCAATTGTTGAAGTCAATCATTTTGTCCTGATATTGTGGTATCATTCTGGGCGAAGGCAGGATGCTGCTCAGGGCTAGGGTCATACCTGCCTGGGCCACATGATCCGAGAGCCCTTCCATGTCTCTCTTCATGTAGTCCAGGGAGATACGTCTCAGGTCATTCACTCCAACATGAACAATGACAGAGTCATATTTGTACTTGTTGTGGAGTGACTTGAGTGCATGCGTTATGTGGCGGATCCTGGCACCCGACAGGCAGCTGACTGTAATTTTCTCCTTGCTCAACCTGGTGAGTGGGACATCAGTGTGCAGGACTATAGAGTCACCTATGACTAAAGTGTTAGGTACGTTGTCTTGTCTTAGGGGCTGTTGCTGGTTGGCACACTGGTGTTGTGAACTATGTGACACTTTGGTTGTGATTGGTGTTTCAGCTTCAGAGGTCCTTGTTGCTTGGGCAAGTTACAGTTAAGGGCCTCTGCATATGTGGATTTAGTGTTGCTATATGTGGGTGTTGGTGGTGTGGGTTTAGAAGGGCTATGTGTTGTTTGAGGTGTAGTGTGGGTGTTAACCTTCTCCTCTTGACTGTCTAGCACAATCTTGGGTGGAGAGAGCTTTGCTTCCATTTTGGCTATGTAAGTGCATCTCTCTCAGGTTGTAGTGTTGGGTGGTAGGAGGAGAGGGTTGTCTGTGTACATGAGGCAATTGCTGCATTGCTCCAGTATGCCCAGATTCACCAGGTGGACCGGAGAAATCACCGGAAGCTGACCCTTGGACATGCCTGGTTTGGTGCTTTTTTGTGTGCGTGAAGTACAGTTGCTGTTTTCCCTTACCTTAGCAAGGTGCCAGGGATGCTTAAAGGTAAAATGAAAAAAATGCACACTGCAGAGTGCACTAGAGGAGTTAGATGTGAAAGTAGGTAACTTAAGTTAACCATGAGTAGTGACCTCTTCAGTATGGGAAAATAAGTTAAAGTAGATTTTTCCTCAACAGAAGAAACTACAAGAAGAAGAATAGTCATAACTTCATAATTTCAGAACAGACTTTAACATATGAGCCTGACCATTTAAAATAGTGAAAATCAAAGTTGCAGAGGTATACACTTTTTTCCCATTCCTATCAATTTTCCCGTCTTTATCAGAAAGCAGGATTGGAATTAACTAAATGCTCAGTAGCATTGGTATCAACTAAAGCTATAGCTGCTGGGACAGGTTTAGGAATAGGGTATAAAAAGTTACGACTAAGGAACTTCATACATCCTATCTTGCTCTTTTAGGGGTAACTAACTGACAATCAGGAAAATTGCTGGGTGCAACACACAAATACACACACACCCTCTAGAGCAGGCAGAATGGGAGGAATGGGTGTAGGTTCTGGAAAATCCTTATGTAATAACTCCTAGTATTTTCTGAGGAACCGCGATACTTTTGTGTTCTCCCACTGCAGAAGACTGGCATGTTCTGGCAATGCTGTCAGAGAAATAGAAACTTCCTCCAGGAGAATCTGAAACTGAGCTCTCCCTGGAGTCTGACAAGGAAATTGAGGAAAAAAAGCTGTATCCCTCCCTGCATCTTCCTGTTCAGATTCAAAATTGTGAATCTCTTTAGAAAAAGAGGAATCCCTGTTTTACAAGAAACTATTTTCCAAGGAGGATCAGTAGCTTGAGTTAAACCCTGAGCCATGACCAGTAAACCACTGAGGAGGAGGAGGTGGATAAAAGCTTTGTTTTCTGTTTCTTTTTGTCAGGAAAAATGGGGCCAGCCATGTTACTAATGAAAACAGCAGCTTTCTCAGGCGTGGCACCGCATTCTGACAACAGGGAAACCTTCTGTGTTCCTTCTCCTAGGACTGACAAGAGTGTCTCACTGTTACATAGGGCACCCCAACAACCAGAGAGGGACATGGCTAACCCATCCATAGTTGGCTGTAGGTGGTACACCTGAGGGATCTGGGGTAAAAGATTAGTGGTCCGAGTTGCAACAAATGGCCACAGCAGAGTTGCCCATCTTCAGCTGAGGCATGCTGTGGTGACAAGGCTGTTAGCTTAATTTTTAATTTGGAAGAAAAATCAACTATGGGACCGGTAGCATATTTAATTGTCAAGACAGAAATAGTACCTCATTTCTGGGGAAGATGAGCAGCAATTGCCGGTAAATACCAGTCCACAAAAGTTAACTTTTTTAACAAAAAAAAAAAACCCAGTAAAAAGTGCTTTACTTTTGTGGGGCTGGCATAATGTTAAAAAAAAGTTCCACCACGGAAAAAATGTTTTCATTCACTTTATACTACTTTTTAACTGACAGAAAAATGAGTTTTCAGTTTAAAAGTACTATACCAATTCCAAGACTGTTCATTAAAGCACAACACTCATAGCTTTAAAATAACTTTCCTGAAGAGGAAAGTAATGAAACATTAATAAAACTGAGAAAATGGAGAGTTCTTCCAAAAGGAACTTGTCTGCCCAGAAAAGGAAAGCGCACAGGCAGACAGTCCATCCATGAAACCTCAGAGGACCATAATCTGTGGCAGTAAAGCTATGAAGGGCTTTACGCCCAGTCTTGTCTGTCAGCTCAACTTGAACTGCCTGACAGTTTAGCTAGTCGAAGGTGCCTTGAAGCTTTGGAAGCTGGCCTTCTGTAATAATCTTGGCAGGAGATAAACTATATAGCTAAGGCTACAGCAGCAGTGATGAATATGAACATCACCCAGGACAGACTAACAGAAAAGGATGTGGCTGATAGGGTGAGAAACGTTGGTCAGCAGGTGCCGCAAAAAGTATGTGGGGGGATGCACTTCTGAATTAATACTGTTTACAGCTGCAATTATGTAGCCCACAAATAGCTATTAAAATATCAGCAAAATAAGTAAAACAGTTGCTCATTGTAGTCAAAGTATAGTGTCTTTCTTAACCAGATGTTCTCTGTAACTGCAACCTCGTTCCATCTACACTATTAACCTCATTCCACTTGTCTGGTAATTTAGTTGTGTCTTTCGGCTTTTCCCGGTTAGGGGTCGCCACAGCAGAACTCCGGTCCGCTAATGATTGGCAGTTGATTTTTACATGCCGAGTTGCCAGCCCTGATGCACAACCTTCAACGAAGGTACGCCCATTCACGCATGTCTCCACGCAGAAGACGCTCTAGCTGAGAGTTGAACCGGACAGCGTCTTACTGTGAGATGACAACGCTACCACAGCACCACCACCGTGGATTGCCTGGTAATTTAGTACACAGTGTTAATCTGAGCTGCCAACTAGCTTTACTCTGTAGTCCAGTGTTCATTCCCTCAGCCTTCTTTTGTACACTATGTGACCTGGAATTTTTACCTAGTGCTTCTGTGCCACATCCCTGAAAGTTGGCACTACCAATCTGCCAATGCATAAATTATAGCATTGTGTTTTTTAATCTCTGCATTCTGTATTATATTCTCTGTTCAGTAACAAACTCCTGATGAGATTCAAATGTAGTCTGCTGTAAGGCTGGTGATTCAACCTCTCTCCCATCTGTTTCATGTATGGCTTTCCATATTACAGTTTTACCCCTCCACTACTTTGATTGGGAGAATAACAGGGAAATGAAATTAGCAATGTTTTTCGCTAGGGCTTCCCAGTGTTTTATAAATGAAATACTTTATTGCAGCTTTTACCTCCCCATCAAATCTTCACAAGATCATCCTGTGTTTGCCGTCTTCTGTAATGCATTCACAGTAGCAAAAGAAGGCAGTCACAGTCCGCTTCCTGTCTTGTAAACATTCAGATTAACTTTACTAGCTTCCCCACCTTTTAAGAGCATCAAAATTGTTAATCTGAAGTTGTTAATCTTCATATTCATCACATCACTGATGGGTTCGGTTCCGAGCCCTCGGAACCGAGTCGGCCTTATACCAAGCTTGCGTGCACCAAAAACTCTCGAGCTAAGCTGCTACCCACAATACCCTTCAATCAGTTACCCCAGATTTCCTTTTCTGCGCAGCCATATAGCAGCGTTTCACCGAGCTCTCCAGCGAAGTGATATATTTTTCAGATTTTTATAAGTATTTGTGAGTTCTTTCTTGTTAAATTATTATTTTTCCTCTAATTACTCACTCTGCTCTACCCATAGGTATCTCTTTTCAAGTACCTCTCAAGTTGTTTGACAATGGTGCGTCAGCTTCCACCATTCGAGTCCATTTCGCAGCTATTTCCAACTTCCATAATGGTTCTGATGGAGTCCCTCATATTTCCACCTGACTTTGCAAGGCCTTCCTTAAGGGAGTTTTCCATAGCAGACCTCCTATCAGGCAGCCGGTGGAGGCATGGAATCTCTCCCGGGTTCTTCAGTCTCTCTCTCTACCCCCTTTTGAACCTGCTGCGACATGTGATCTAAAATTCCTGTCATGGATATCCTTGATGTCCTTCAAGAATGCAACTGCAGTCATAACATGTGGGTTATCCTGCCTCAGGCAGCCCTCGGTCGGCCGGATTCCAAAGTCTGGGTCCGACGTCGGCTGATGTCGCATTTCTCTCCGACGTCAGAGCGGCTGGAGTACATAAGCATCAGCCGACGCCATTTTCTTCAGTCTTTCTTGCCACGCGGTGCCCGAAGCAGAAGCAGTTCGCAAGTGCCGGTCGGTCAGCTCCTGTATTCTACGATACCGAAGTCATCAAAAAAGCTAAGTACCCCGTTGGGGACCTTTTCTTGCCTCAGCCGATGTCACAAATTACTGAAAAAGTTAACAATTGTATTTATTGTGGTAAACAAATACCTCATAAGGATTTCCACTCTTACTGTCTCCCCTGCCTGGGCCCAGACCACGACGTCTCAACCTGTGTAGCCTGTGCCCGCTTCAACAAGCGCACTCTCAGGCGCCGGGCAGAATTCGCTGAAGATTTCTTCGGCGATAATTTTGCTTGCACCATGCCGTTGGATCTCCTGACATTGCAAACTCCCAAAAAGCGAAAAGACCGGGACCGACATCCTCGGCCCGCGTCTACTACCGACTCCACACCAAAACCTACCGCGAGTGCTTCAGTTCCCTCTGAGACTGTCTCTCCACCGCTCCGAACTGAAGACACCGCATTACCGACGACTCCGATTCCAGACATTACTCCGCCAGTTATAGATTTTCCTCCGGATACTGAAACCGAGGATATGCCTGAGACCATTGCTGTAGACAAGGTCACTCCTGCACGTGGAGCTGCCAGGCCCCCTATGGCCATGTCTATTAAGGCCTACACTAGGGCTAAGGCAGCCAGCAAAACAAAGCATATTACTTCTAAATCCTTACCTCAGCCGACTCCAGAGACACAAATTATGTCCATGGCTGCTGATTTAATTTCCATGATTAGAGGTTTACAGGCCCATCCTGAGAGAGGATCCCAGCCCCCTCCTGATAAAATGCCCCGGGTTGAACCCTCTGACCCTACTCCTTCAGATGAAGATTCTGAGGGCTCTGTCCACTCTGATAGCCAGGAAGAGCTCTTTCAGACCTATGAGGACTCGGATGCAGAAGATTCCATCCCCTCGGCCTCCCCTCCGGAGGATATTTCTTTTGGGGAAGTTTTGCACACCATGAGGGAACATTTCAAGTGGCAAGGTCAGGAATACTCTGATTCTAGGAAACACCTTAGGACTTTCCTTAAGAAGCCTCAGCACAAGCCCTTGGCTATTCCTCCTGTACTTGATGTTCTGGATGATTTGTATTCTGACTCTAGTGCTACCCCTGATTCTCTTCCTCCAGCTCCAGCCAAGCCAGACAGGTATTACAGGGTCCCAGAAACTCATTCCCATTTATTCAGGGCCCATACTGCTGATTTGGAAACTATTTCACAGGGGCCTAAAGGAGTTTCAGCCTCCACCTCGAAAAATCCTTTGCCCTCCAACAGGGAAGCTAGGTCATTAGAGATGGGGCAAAAGGTTTATACATCCACTACCTTATCTATGAGAGCTTTAAATTGCCTTTTTCATATGTTACAATATCAGGATTATCTGTTAGAAGATTTACAAAAATCATTAGCCACTCCTGATCCTTTAGACAGGAAGACCTTGCAGGAAGCTGTACATAACACTCAGCAAGTAAGCAATCACTTCCTGCAGTGTGGATATGATGCACTGGAAGCTTCATGTAGGGCAGCTATGACAGGGGCAGTCATTCGTAGACATGCTTGGTTAAAAGATCAACCTCTACCAGATCATGTAAAAGCAAAACTTCTGGATGCACCTTTGGAAAAGAACAAGCTTTTGGTGCAAATGCTAAGGATGTGTTAAAGACCATCGAAGAAAAAGCAAAATCAGTTCAGACAGTGAAAGATTTCCTCCAGGTTCAACCCCCCAGATTCAGTAGGAATTGGCCTTCAAAAAACTGGTCCTTTCCTAATACAGAAAAGTTTCAAAGGGGTAAGAACAGACGTGGCCGAGGAAAAGGCCAATACAGAGGCCCTTACAGGGGACGACAATGGCAGCCAGGAAACCAAAGAAGTGACGCAGGGGTTTCACCTGCCACACAACCACAATCTCAATGACTTTCCTCTACTACCGCCTACCAGGGAACAACTAGAAGCTCCCTTGGGCGGGAAGTTATCTCTGTTTGCAGAAAACTGGCACAGACTGACAAAGGACAAATGGATTTTGGACATTATAGACCGAGGGTACAGGTTTCATTTTCATACCTTACCAAGAAAACAAGGCATGCCAAACCTACCACAAAATCAGAGGGCAGAGGCTATCAAGCAAATCCCTCTGCTGACTCGGGATGAAAGCAATAGAAAGAGTTCCACAACAAGAACAAGACCAGGGGGTTTACTCAAGACTGTTCCTTGTTCCAAGAAAAGAATCTCAATGGAGACCAATACTGGACTTGTCCGCTTTAAACACCTTTCTCATAGTACCAAAGTTCAAAATGCTGACTTTACAGCAACTCCTTCCCATGCTGGGCAAGGGGTCGTGGCTGATTACTCTGGACCTCAAGGAGGTATACCTGCATGTCCCTATCAGACACAGCTGCAGAAGATACCTCAGATTTCTTGCAGGGCCAGAGCATTATCAATTCTCAGCATTGCCATTTGGCTTATCTACTGCGCCCAGAGTATTCACAAAATGCCTGGCTTCAGTAATTGCTCATTGCAGGCTCCAGGGGATACAAATTTACCCTTACCTGGACGACTGCCTCATACAAGCGGACGACAAATTGATGTGGGCAAAAAACCTGGATTATGTCATACAATTACTTGAAGCTCTGGGATACACAGTCAACTTCCAAAAGTCAAGACTGCAGCCATCCCAGCAAATAATCTTCTTAGGAGCCAAACTAGACACAGCCTCTCAGATGGCTTACCTGACAGAAGACAAGCAAGAGAAGTTAACTCATTATTTCAAAGGTTTAGCAAAACTCACCCTGATGACTGCAAGGAGATTCCTACAGGCCCTGGGTTACATGGCATCCTGCATTCTCCTGGTTCCATTAGCAAGACTGCACATGAGAAAGCTTCAATGGTACCTAAAAAGCATTTGGTCTCAACACAGCAACAACTTGGAGACAATCATACCGCTCATCCCATGCCTACAAAAGGAATTCCTATGGTGGGCCTCGGTGAGCAAGGCAAACACAGGTATGTCATTGAAAAAACCACAGATAACACAGACCATGACTACAGACGCCTCAGACCTTGGATGGGGGGGGGGGCGCACATGGAAGGCAGGTGTATACAAGGACAATGGTCTCCAAAGGAAACACATCTGCACATAAACCAAAAGGAAATGCTGGCAGTAATGCATGCCATCGAGGCCTTTCAACACCAACTCCAGCAAGGCCATTTACTGATACGGACAGACAACACCACGGTGATGTGGTACATAAACAAGCAAGGGGGCACCCACTCTTACCCCCTTTGCAGACTGACAATGCAGCTTTGGGAGAAATCACTGAGCCTAAACATCCAGTTACAATCCCAGTTTGTTCCAGGAAAAGACAATGTGTTGGCGGACAGCCTAAGCAGGAATTTCACAGATCCACACGAGTGGAGGTTACATCCGAAGGCCTTCAGACAACTCACTTCGACATGGGACAAGCCAGAAGTGGACCTATTTGCCTCTCACCTCAACCATCTTCTACCAAAATTCTGCACAAGGACATACCATCCAAAAGCTTGGAAAATAGATGCCCTCTCATTCAACTGGAACTCCCTAGCAATCTATGCATTCCCACCTCTGCCACTGATGACCTCAGTATTACTAAAGATCAAAGCAGAGAAACCCAAGGGAATCATAATAGCTCCGGACTGGCCAAGGCAACACTGGTACCCACTACTACGGAGCATATGTCACACCAGGAGGTGGGCCCTTCCCAAGTGGCCTCTACTTTTGACTCAACACAATTTCGAAACACTGCATCCAAATCTTCAGACACTGCAGCTAACAGCCTGGGAGATCCCATAAATAAATTCAGCTTATCTCTCTCCAAGGAAGTTCAGCGGATACTAACAGAGGCTCGAAGACCATCCACCAGAAAGGTTTACTTAGCAAAGTGGAAAAGATTCAGCAATTGGAATACCAGCAAGGGACATGATGCATCATTGTTGAACATCCCACTCATCTTGGAATATTTGGAAGATATGTTAAAGAACGGCCTCTCATATTCTTCCATAAAGATACATGCATCTGCTATTTCAGCTAGATACAAAACTGATCCTCCTGTTTTTTCTCATCCTTTACTAAGGCAATTCCTCAGGGGAATCAAGAACATTAAGCCACCAAGAAAGGCCCCAGTGCCAGCCTGGGACCTCAATTTTGTCCTAGAAAAACTGACTCTACCTCCATGTGAGCCTGCAGCTTCAGTTGACTTGCAATTTCTCTCATGGAAGACAGCTTTCCTGTTGGCAATTACCTCAGCAAGAAGGGTTTCGGAGTTACAGACGCTAATGGCAATACCACCCTTTATTATTTTTCACAGAGACAGGGTTTCATTAAGGACCAACCCTACTTTTATACCAAAGGTGGTATCTAGGGTTTCTTTAAATCAAGCCATTCATCTGCCTGCCTTCTTCCCCAATCCTGAGAATAAGGGGGAAAGACTGTTGCATACCTTGGACATTCACAGACAACTTCGATACTACCTGGACAGAACCAAGGCCAGTAGGAAGTCTGAACAACATTTTGTAGCTTACGCCCCTGCAGTCCAAGGAAAAGCAATTTCAAAACAGACTATTTCTAAATGGATTAGACATTGCATCAGATTCTGTTATTCCTTTCATGGAAAGACTGTTCCAGCTAATGTCAGACCACATTCCACTAGAGCTACAGCCACCTCTACAGCATTTTTAAGAGGGGTGCCTACCAAGGACATTCTAGAAGCTGCTACATGGAGCTCCGTGCATACATTCTCCAAACACTACAATCTCCCTCTATATTCCAGATCCAGAGCAGGCTTTGCTTCGGCAGTCCTGCAGGGTTTGATTGCCACACCATCTTTTTCCTAGAGCATTCCTCCTCCCCCAGCTAAGCTATGGTATTCTACCCACATGTTATGACTGCAGTTGCATTCTTGAAGGACATAGTACAGTTTTGTACCTACCATAAATGTAGATGTCCGATAGACATGCAACTGCAGTCGGATTTTCTCTCCCTCCTTACCCCTCTATGCTTAGGGTCCACTCCTATCCCTGTTTCTCTTAGCCGGGGATATCTGTTATGGTGTATTTGTTTTATTGCTCATTTATTTGTTTGGAATCCTGTTTTTTGTCTTCCAATTTGATTACAGCCTTCCTTGGAGGGCACCTGGCATCTGGGGCAAGAAACACTGAAGAAAATGGCGTCGGCTGATGCTTATGTACTCCAGCCGCTCTGACGTCGGAGAGAAATGCGACATCAGCCAACGTTGGACCCAGACTTTGGAATCCGGCCGACCGAGGGCTGCCTGAGGCAGGACAACCCACATGTTATGACTGCAGTTGCATGTCTATCGGACATCTACATTTATGGTAGGTACAAAACTGTACTTTTTTGGTGGCGGTCACTTTAGCCAGACATATGAGTTGCAAGCCTTATGCATCAAGAGTCCATATCTGACCTTCCATAAAGACAGATTATCACTTCGTACTAATCAGTCCTTTCTCCCCAAGGTGGTTTCTGACTTTTCTATTAACCAGTCCATTGAGCTCCCTGTTTTCTTTCCAAATTATTCAAACAAGGGAGAATACTGTCTGCATTCATTGGATGTTCATAGACAACTGCGTTTCTACCCGGACAGAACTATGCCCTTTCGCAAGTCGGACCAACTTTTCATTTCCTTTTCTGGTCCTAGAATGGGGTGTGCAGTATCTAAAGTTACTTTGTCAAAATGACTCAGGGATTGCATTACCTTCTCATATTCACTTACGAATGAATCTAAGCCTGCTCAAATCAAAGCTCACTCAACTAGGGCTATCGCAGTGTCTGTTGCTTTCCTGTCTAGGGCCTCCATGGATGACATCTGTTAAGCTAAACCCCATACCTTCATCAAGCATTGCAAATTGGATCTTATCTCCAGGGGAAGAGCTTCCTTTGGCACAATGGTTCTCAGGAATGTTCTTCCGTAAGGGCCACCCAGGTTCTCCAAGTAGCTTGGGATTCTGTCCCATCAGTGATGAATAGGAAGAAGATTAACAACTTCAGATATAGAAGTTGCGTCTTACCCTAACATTCCATCCGAGTTGTTGATCAACTTCCAGTCATCACACTCTCTTATCGGCCCCCAGTAAAGGCTCCTGGCGGATCTTCTGGGTCTTGTGGTGTTGCAGAGTTTCTGCGCAGAGATGGCCTCTGACTTTCTGTTTCTGCTATATGTTGCATGCAAACTCTGTCTGAGGTAACTGAGTGAAGGGCATTGTGGGTAGCAGCTTAGCTCGAGAGTTTTTGGTGCACGCAAGCTTGGTATAAGGCCGACTCTGTTCCGAGTGCTCGGAACTGAACCCATCAGTGATGACTGGAAGATCAACAACTCAGATGGAAAGTTATGGTAAGACATAACTTCTTTTTTTCTTTCTCACATTTCCAATATCTTCTATATTTCTTCATGCTTGTAATGTTAATTCTAGATGGATTAGACAAGCTAGAAATTCATCTCTACTACTTCCAGTTTATAAGCAACCAATGTTGTCATCTTCAATCCCTTCCATATACTGTTCCAGTAGTGCCTAAAATGTCCCTTCTAAGTTGCTGTTACTTATTTCACAGTATTTAGATGTCATTTGCTTCATTTCTTGTTTTCCCCAGCCTAGACTGTATTCGTTCAAACCATTCGATGGAATGGACAAAACATTTTTCTGCAACTATAGATTGAAGTACACCAGCTACAAATAGTTATTAGAACACTGGCTACCTTCAAGCTGAATGTGCTGTACTTAGCAGAAATTAAACTAGATGTATACAGAGTTCCCTATCCTGAACAGAATTTTCATTCTTTATTTTTTCTAAATCTTTGAAATATTTATGCTATAGGATGAATGAACACAGTTCTTGCATCAGAACACGTTTAAAGGTTGTGTGCTTTAATTCTGCGGTGGTACGCCGGTAGCGTTATCTCACAGCAAGAGGTTCTCCCGTTTGATGCTTGGCTTGAGTGCCTTCTATGTGGAGTCTGCATGTCCTCCCCATGGTTGGGTAGCATTCGAAAGACATGCGTGCGTAAATGGGCTTGCCTTAGGTTGGGCATTGAGCTGACACCTCGGTGTTTCGTAAAAATCTACTGCCAATCATTAGCGGACCGGAGTTCCGCTGTGGCGTCCCCTTACCGGGAAAAAGCCAAAAGACAAACAACATAAGGAGTGCTTTAAGTCTTTGGTATTTACCAATAGGGCTCTCATTAACAGCCACAATGTTTCCTGAGCAACAACTTTCTGTGGTTCATCTGGGATTGTTTCTTGTTAAAGAAGTAAATGTGTGTTCACCATAAATGCTAGATCTATAGAAGTCTGTCTTTAACCTGTACGACTTGGCTGGCCCCATATGTTCAGCAGATTCAGCTCTCTCTGATATTTGCACGTGCCCTTCCCATGATACTGTACATTGCTCCTCCATTCTCCAGTTACTGACCAAGCTAGTGTGAAAACATCCCTTCCTCGACCCAAACAGGGGAGTCTGTGAAGGGCTGGTTAACAGGTTGAATTCCCCAGGCAGATGTAATATCACAAGAGTTTACTGTATTGTCAAAATGGGAAAAGGAATATCTAAGGTGTCAAACATTCCCATTGGTTGTCCTGAGTACATTTTCTATGTTTACAGCCAGGTAAAATATGTCTGTACCTGTTCCCCCAAAAGCCATTTTGCTAGATCAGTCAGTTCATCCACAGCATTCTTTTTCAGAGCACCTTCTGAAGACATTTGTGCAGCTGCCACTAAGTCCAAGGTTCACACATTCATTTCTCATTGTAAATTAGACATACAGTTCAGATCAAGAGCCTTTCTTGGTTCGGCTGTGTTCTGGATTATCTTTTCATAAGACCATCCAAGTGTTAATGTAGCTGAGGTCTCTGTCCCATTAAATTGAGGAATGGAAGGAAAACATAATTAGATATGAAAATTATGTACTCAAATCTGTGTTCTCTTCCTGTCCTTCTGAGTCTCCCTACCACCTTCCCCCTTCCATGTGTTTTGACAGCATTTGATGATCTGGTTCTTTATTTTCCCTGACTAACCTAACCATAGCTCCTTGAGGATATTTATCAAGATCTGTTTTTCCCAATCTGGTTTGTCTTCAGTATCTCTGTTTTAGATTCTGTGCTTTTCCTTTTTCCTAGCGGCAAACTCGATCTGATGTATTTTTACATAACACCAGGGATTATTGGCAAGGTGAGGAGCTTTGGCACCAGCTCCTTAGCTTGAACGTGGCCAAAGTCTGATCAGCACGAATCACAGACCAATACGTTGAGGTAGGATGGAAGGATCCAGCTTAGATCTATCGTTACTGTGAATAATATATATATATAATATATATTGGTAATATATACCAACCTCAAAATTAACCGAAACAAAACCATCAACATAATTGGATGCTACTTCCCACCTGGCCAAAACATCCCTCCACTAGAAAACCTCCTCAGCTGGTCTACCCACCATCTCCCCCAAGAAACTATCATCTTAGGTGATTTCAATATTGACTGGCAATCCTGTTCTTGCGACAATCCAACCCATCATATACACCTTCATGGCTTCACCCAACTAGTCCAGTCACCAACAAGGATAATTAAAAACTCCAGCAAGCACTCTACCCTGGATTGGATACTAGTCAGTAAGAACCCCCAGTCATAAATAACAGGCTGCTTGTCAGATAGCCTCAGTGATCACTCCCCAACATTCCTACTCAAAAAATACCTGTACCAAGCTAAACCTGTCATCTATCGTCAAATACGTAAAAAAATAAACTTTAACCCACTCACATTCATCTCATCCCTCAAAGAATGTAACTGGCATGCTCTAAACTACTTCAGTCTAGATGACGCAGTTGAATCTTTTAATACTGCCTTCCTGAACATCCTTAATTACCATGCCCTCCATAAGATTTTCCAGAACCAAAGCACAACCCCTCCCCATGGCTACAGAAAACCACTAAGTCAGAAATGAAAAACAGGGATAAAGCCTGGGAGCACTGGCGCAAAACCAAAACCCCCGCAGCTAGACAGAAATTCCTAGAACTACGCAATAGAGTCAAAAAGCTAATAAAACAGGACAAATTCCAATACTACCAGTCTGCCATAGACTCCTCACAACACAGCCCCAAACAATTCTGGTCCTCCATAAACTCCATCCTCCACCCAGGTAAAGTCAGTACCCCTCCTCCTAACATCCCTCACTCCTCAGAAAATATTGCTACCTCATTCAACACACACTTCACCCAAACCATACTATCTCTAGCTAAACAACACAACCCCCCTCCCCTCCAACCCACACCTTCAACTAGTAATCTCCCCACTGTCTTCTCTTTTTCTCCTGTACCTACCTCCAACATAAAAAACTCTTAACTAAACTTAAACCCACCAAATTAGCAGCAGACAACCTCCCAAGTGAATACCTACAAATCGCAGCTGATGCTCTGGCCTACCCAGTATCCATCTTGATTAACCGATCTCTGTCAGAAAGTTACATTCCCACATTGTGGAAAGTCTCGCATATAATTCCCCTCCACAAAGGCGGACCCTCTGCAGAACTAACCAATTACCACCCCATAGCTATTCTCTCTCCACTCTCCAAAATACTAGAGAGATGCATACACTCTCAGGTCTCACACTACCGCCTTACTAACAACCTCCTTTCCAGTACTCAGCATGGTTTCCGACCAAACCATAGCACCACCACTGCCTTACCCTCCTTTACAAACACTATCCTTCAGCATAAAAACAATGGCTATCTCTCCTCTGCTACTTTCCTAGACCTATCTAAAGCATTTGACATGGTCCCACACAAACAACTTATCTCTGTCCTCAATAACCTATCCTTCTCACAATCAGTCACCAACTGGTTTCAGAGTTACCTGTCTGACCGCCAACAATCCGTTGTATGGCAGAATGACATATCTCCCCAACTACCCGTCTCCATAGGGGTTCCCCAAGGATCCATCCTTGGACCCCTACTTTTCTCTGTTTACACCAATAATCTAGCCTCTGCCACCAAACATGGCACACTCATCCAATACGCAGATGACTCTACCATCATCTCCTCAGCCCAGTCCCTACCCAAACTGCAAAAAGTCACACAGGAAGCCTTTTCCTCTGTTGAAACATGGTTATCCGATGCCCAATTAATACTCAACCCGAACAAAACTAAACTACTCATCTTCCAACCCACCAAACATACTCAAAACAACTTTCACTTTAACATCACAGCAAAAGACAACACCACTATATACCCAACTGAACACACCAAATTGCTAGGAGTGGAAATAGACAATAAACTAAAATTTGACATTCACATATCCATGATCATAAAAAAACTAGGAGCATTATACGGAAATAAACAATTTCTCACCAAAGCAGCAAAGATTTCAATAGCAAATTCCCACCTTATCTCCACCCTACTTTATGCCTTTCCAGTATATACCAACCGAAAGCAATGTGATCTAAACAAGCTAGAGACCTGCTACAACAAAATCGCAAAATTCGCCACGGGCATCCTACCGTAGTCACCACCGTCTCTCACTTGCTGAACTGGGCTGGCTTGAACTCCCTCACCTCCTTCAGTGGTATCAACTTTCACTCACCCACAAACTAGTAAACCATCCACTAAATGTCCCATCCCTCCAGAATCTACTCCAACCCTATCGCGCACCACCAGACCACTAAGATCCAGCAACAAAAATCACATGCAGATCACTAAAGCCAATAACTCTGCTGGTGAAGCAGTATTCTCTTGCGCCATAGCCAAATTATGGAACTCACTCCCACCCACAATTACCTCCGTACCATCATGCACCAACTTCAAAACTTTATTAAAAGCGCACCTAAAAACATGCTGGCTATGCCCTTGCAACTCCCACTTTAATATCATCCACCCCATCCAACTACTACCTTTCTTTCACCTCCACTAACTACCTTGATAGCAAGCTCAGATGCTCATAAGCCTAGTTCTTATTATACAGCAGGAACTTATCATTGTTACATTTGTTAATGCCTGTTATGTACTTCACAGATAAAGATTCTAGTTGTTTACTGATGTACTATGTTCTTCATCTGTAAATATGTTGTAAGTAATTTCTATGTTAAATTGTTAATCACTATGTAATCCAATGTAACTACTGTCTGTTTATTTTAATGTGGAGCTTTTCTCCCCGGGCCTCCGCTGAAAATGGACCCACGTCCAGTCGGACACTCCCGGTCAACAAATTTAAATAAAATAAATAAAATAAAAATAAATAACTTTTTTGTTTTAACTTGCACAACTGTACTTTCCTCATTGAGGGTAAGAGCTTATGGGAGGCTGTCGCACAGACAAACTCAGACGTGGTTGGCAACCTTCCAGTCAGACTGGAGATGAATGAGAAGTAGTGGTCAGATATAATATGTTGAACACTGGATGTTGTAAAAGATGAGGCAAGCAGATGAATAAAGAACGTCTTGGAACTGGAATAGTTTTTTTCAGTGGGAAAATTTTAATCCCCCAGAAGTAGACAGTACGCTTTTCTTTTAAAACATTAATGGAAAGAAATGCAAATATTAGAATGAGGGATTTATTTAGCTAATCAGGAAGCAAAATACGGGAGGGTTTTACTCTTCAAAGGTATTGGTTGAAAACCTGGAAGTACTCTCTTATGGTGACAGTGCATGGGTCTGGGTTCACCATTGGTGAGGGAAAATAACAGGTAAAAGTAAAACCAAAGTTTGGTACTTCAGACTACATTGGGGTCTTTTCCTTTTGTTTCCCATTTTAATCTCAAAATGTAAAGAGCAAACAGTTGTATAAAGTTGAAACTGGAGTTAGGAAAAGGAGCTGGACAAGGAGAGGAGGTCAGTGCAGTTTCCATAGGCATATGCTTTTCCAGTAACAGGAAGAATTAAGGATTCTTCACATATACAGGAAAAGGAGGGAGGTCAAGACATATACTGCAGAGAATGCTCAGGGAGGGAAGAACAAACCTGAAAGTATTTGACGTAAGAATGAAGTTTACGGAATAAGTAGGGTGGCAAGAAGCAAAGTTTTAGTTGAGAATACTGCAAGTAGAGTGACTGTTTTGCTCCACAGATGTCAGTGCAGTCCATTTGTATTGCACACTTCTAGAGACACTGAGGACATGATCAACCTATTTGCATAGGGCATTAAGATATAAGGGACAGAAGAAAATGGGTGTGGGTTGGAGCACAGACCTTCCAAAAATACTTTAGGTGATGGGCAGAATGTATTGCACACTACTACTTAAACCAGAGAACTGTGAAAAAGTACTGCACTCAAATGTCAACTTTGAGAAGTGACTCGGCGGGGGATACATAATAAGAAAGAACTTTCTGTAGTTGTAGCTACAGAAGTGAACCATCAGATACAAAGTGAGCAGCAGCCAATGTCAGTTTCCTTGGTTATGCTCCATTTGAAGAACTGTGGTATGTTCTTCACCCTATACTGGAATAAGGGTGCCACTATGGAGACAGTACACAGAAATGCTAGTAGTGTGTAATAGCAAAGGAGTGCAGGTGGTTCAAGGAGAGATTATTTGTGCAAAGTCTATCCTCAGTTTAGGATAAGTTAGAAGGGGGCATCTAATATTATTACAAGGCACTGGGTGGGGTAGGGCCATTGTAGTGGCATATGATGCCAAAGAGCTTTCAGAAGGAATAAGAAGACAAGTCTTCCAGCTTAAGGATGAAAAGTTCAACGTAGCCATGAATAACTTCTTGGGAGAGTAGTAGATAAATGGACATGTTAGTCTACTGAGTGGTGGACAATGAAACCAGAGTCCTTCAGGAAGGCCTGTGGTGGTACATGGATAAAGAAAAAGAAGCAAACTACATGACCACACAAATAGGGCAGTGTACATAGGCCATTTTATCTTGTATATTGCTACAACTGTGTAATAGGACTTGACTTTGTGGGTAGTTTGATATCACTTGGCAATACTATTCCGTAGAAAGTGGTGTAGGTGTGGAATGTGATACATGGTAGCATGAGCTTAAACAGCAGCACTAGGAGTTTGAGAAATGAGGAGATGGAACAAAATGTTTGGGGAGGTTCTGCTTGTTGTAAACAGGTGAACTTGTCAGGCTTACTACCCATTTCCTGCAATATCACTGATGCAATTCTCTGGTCTTTTTATTACATACATACACATGCATTTTCCATATGCTTTCCTTGAGGTCTTCTGCTGACAGTGGCTCTGTCTTTACCACATTTCTCCAGAATGTTGATTTTAGATTTCGGTCGAGAAATGTTTATCCCTTCCACAGGCTGTGATGCCTTGAAGTCGTTTACTCCCTCAGGATGTGAATTCCTTTAAGCATCAGAAAATACTTTGATTACAGCCTTAGGATTTACGCACACATTTTTCAACCTTGAAAAGTACTGTGGTCTTTAACTGTTTTATTACCTTAAGTTTGTATACCTGAGCACAGTTTTTATATTTTCTTTTGTGGTATGACGTATGACTGAGCTTGGTATCACTGTTATATTTCTATCAAAGTCTTAGAATAGTTACATCCATGAAGGTAATATATGTGCCAAGTTCCACTTTTGGGAGGAATGCTACTGGATTTTGTAAGAGGGCAAACTGCATATTTTTGTTTAAACCAATCAAAATAAGCACACTTTAACAATAGCTGTGTAGTTGCATCTTGGATATGATTTGTTTAGATGCTTAAACAGCAAAGAACCACTGTCCATGGAAAGCCACAAGTATTTACACAGCTTTTTATTTACAGTTTGTGATTTTAGCGTGGCAATAGAAGTCTCTTACCAACATGCATTTTATTACTGTCGTATGTCAGCTGTTTTTTCAGATGTCTAAGAGAATCTGTATCCTGGTCATCATGGTCTGTCATCAGTGTACAATATAGTATTAAAAAAAGCCCATGTTTGATACAGCTGTTCCTTTTTTGAGTGGTTACCATGGTGACAGGATAGCTAAGCTCAGTTCGGTCTGTTGTCATAGTAACTGCAAGGTGAAAGAAAAACTTGTTGCACCTTTTGAGGCATTATATGTTAGTTTTATATAGTGAATGATGAAAATAATTGACCTTTGAAAGTGCTTACCCCACACACATTTTTCTTTGCTAGTCTCATCTCTATTCTCATTATGACACCTAGTTAACACCCCAGCACCACTTCACAAAGTGACAAAAAAAAAATAAAAATCATTCGCTGGTCTTACATATTTATGAAAAATGTATGTTTAGCATTCGCAAAAACACCACAGCTCAGCCTCAGAATATGCTTTTATTAACATTAGGAGACTTTGGTAATGTAGCAAACTGCGTGACATAAGTGCCATGGTATGTATTTGCAGTAGCAGGTTTAATAAATGATTTACGTATGATTTATTGTCAGAACTTTCAGTAGATCTGCATTCCTCACTCTGAAATTTTACATTAGTAATTTGCTTTTGCCAGTCTTTCTATTCCTAAGGAACAGCTTGAATAGTCCTATAAATACAAATGATTTCTCTATTGCTCCCTTACTTATTTCTCACACTTTGATGTACTAGGTTTGGAATTTGTTTACCATGATCATCTGATATGATGTTGGCTACAACTTTGATGTTGGCTACGACTTTGGTATGTACTGGGACTGCTGTTGTATAAAACCACATCTTAAGAACCGAAACCTGGGGCATATTTGTAAAGCAAACATCATTGTTAAACAGATGTTCAAGTTTCAATGTTGCAGTCATCACACTTGGGATATCTGCCTGCAGGTAGCCCTCAGTCGACCCGAATACCAGAGTCTTAGTATTTCTGCGTCTGGTGCTGTTGCTTCTTCCATGATGTCAGGTCATCAGGGGTATAAAACAGGCAGCCGACGGCATTACATCCGTCTTTCTTGCCATGGAGGAGCCCCGAAGTAGCAGCAGTTTTCAAGTGATGGTCGGCCGCTACCTGAAATTTTCGTTTTCGAGTTGATAAACCTGAAGTCTTCTAAAGCAGAGTACCCCGTTGGGGATCCTTTTTTCTATCTCTAACCAATGTCAGAAAAAGTTAACAATTTTCTTGCCTGTGGAAAGCAAATACCTCAGAGATTTTCATTCTTACTGCTTCACCTGTTTAGGCCCAGACCACGACGTCCCTCGCTGTTGATTCTGTGCCTTGTTTAACGCCCAAACTATCTGTCAGGCTATCTTTGTCACTAAATTCTTTCACTTTTGTTCTCCCTATTCCAAAATGGCTTCGATAAGCCAGCCATCCAACTACCGATCGTCCGAAAAAAAACATAAAGATACAGAGACGGACCACATCAGTCCAAAACTGCTGACGACGCCTCCGTTAAGCTAGTCACCAGTCCGCCTGTACTCTATGGAGGTGCCTTTGCAGCCCCTGATGCCCACTTTTCTGGATTCGCAGGCCTCTGCTGAGACCCATTCGGAGTCCGGTATGCCGCAAGATGCTTTTTCGACTATGGAATCTACGGATGTCTCTACCTTAGATGGGTGCAGAGCCGCTGTGCAGGCACCTGCTTCTGAGGGTGTATTCTGTTCTACCGATGTTCGAATTAAACCGACTACTTCCGTTTTAGCTGAAACTACCAAGTTTCTTAGGCCCAGAGTACGCACTATGCCTAGAAAATGGACGATGAAAGCACATGCTCAAGCTCCCCTGCCACAAAAACAAATACTTAAAATGGCTGAAGACCTTATTATGCTAATTAGGGGAAGTCGGTCTTCCCCTGCTAAGAGACAAAGAATTGAATTCCCTTCTGATTCTACAGACCAGGAGTCCGATGACTCTGACCCTTCTGATTATCAAGACATGCCCTTATCAGCCTACGAGGATTCAGATGTAGAGGAATCAATTCCGTGTGCCTCCCCTCCAGAGGATTTTTCTTTTGGTGAAACCTTGCATACTTTGAGAGCATTTCCACTGGGAATGCCAAGACTACCCTCAGTCCAAAAAGAGACTCAGAATTTTTAGTTGCCTCAGCACAGGCTTCTAGCTATAGCCCCTGCCCTGGATATTGTAGATTGCCTTTATGGAATCAAGTCTTACTCCCGACACATTACCCCCCCAGCCCCTAGAAAACCTGACAGATACTACAGGGTACCTGATTCCCACAAGTTTCTTTTCAAGAATCCTACTGCTGATCCAGAGATAAATTCCCAGGGAGCTAAGGGTATTAAGGCTACTACAGCCAAAAATCCTACCCCTTCGGACAGGGATTCCAGAGCTTTAGACAGATGGGGTAAGAAGGTATACATCTCTGCTACTCTTGTTATCAGGGCATTGAATTACCAGTTTTACATGCTGAAGTATCAGAAATATATTATGGAACTAATTAAACAAACAATGCATCAGCAACATATTATGGAACTAATTAAACAACAAATGGTGTTATTGCCAGATTGTGCAGAAAACAAAGATTTACAAGAGCTAATGCATTCTGCAAACCAAGTCAGTAAGCATACTTGGCAGTGTGGCTTTGATGCCCTAGAAGCATCTTGCAGGGCTGCAGTCACTGGTTCTGTACTGAGAAGACATGCTTGGCTGAAGGGGCAAACCTTGCCAGATCATGTTCAATCCAAATTACTAGATGCTCCTTTAAAGAAGGGCTCTTTGTTTGGCACCAAAGCAGAAGTAGTACTTAAAAAGATGGAAGAAACAGCTAAATCTATACAAACTGTTAAATAAGTCTTACAAGTACAACCACCTAGATTCAGTAGGCATTGCCGGTCAATACACTGGTCATTTCCACCCCCTTCCCAGGCCTTCCTAGACAAGACGCAGGGAAAACAGGCCACCCAGAGTACAGTGTCAGGGTATGCAGAGATCCAAGCAATGGAGTGCCCCCACCCCAAAAACGGTGAGTGTTAAGCCGCCCCCCTATGGAAAAAGTTCACACTGACTTTTTTCAAATCTACTTCCCAGCCCTGCCCAACTGCTTGATCCCCTAGGAGGAAAACTTGCCCTTCATTCAAAAAACTGGATGTCCATCACTCAGGACCGATGGGTTCTCAATGTAGTATCCCAGGGGTACAAATTATGCTTCCATTCACTGCCAAACCCAAGTGGTTTTCCAAACCAGTGGACAGAGGCCCATATGCAAGTACTTTCCCCTGCTCTATATCAAGCTATTCAGCCTGTTACAGTAGAACAAAGGGGTCAGGGTTTCTACTCCAGACTTTTCCTAGTGCCCAGAAAAGAGGGCACTTAGCACCCTATCCAGGATCTATATATATATATATATATATATATATGTGTGTGTGTTCTTGTGTCTTTCAGCTTTTCCCGGTTAGGGGTCAACACAGCGGACCTCCGGTCCGCTAATGATTGGCAGTAGATTTTTCTGTGCTGAGTTGCCAGCCCTGACGCACAACCTTCAATGAAGGTATGCCCATTCACGCATGTCTCCAAACAGAAGACACTGTAGCTGAGAATCGAACAGGACAACGTCTCTACTGTGAGGCGACAATGCTACCACAGCACCACCACCACAGTGTGTGTATATATATATATATATATATATACATATACATATATATATATATATATATATATATATATATATATATATATGTGTGTGTATATGTATGTATATATATATATATATATATGTGTGTGTGTATATATATATATATATATATATATATATATATATATATATATATATATATATATATATATATATATATATATATATATATACATACATACATACATGTTCATCGTGTTTCACTGTTGCAGTCATTACACTTGGGTTATCCTGCTGGCAGGCTACACGCAGTCGGCCCGAGTTCCAAAGTCTAGTTCCGGCGTTGGTTGCTGTCGCCTCTTCCCTGACATCAGTGCGCCAGGGGTATAAAAGATGCAACCGACACCATTTTCTTCTGTCTGTCTTGCCGTGCGGTGCCCGAAGCAAAAGCAGTTCGCGAGTGCCTATCGGCCGACTCCTGAGATTTTCAAAATTTGAGTTTCAGAACCGAAGTCTTCAATAAAGCTAAGTACCCCGTTGGGGAAACTTTTTCTTGCTCCAGACCGATGTCAGCAAAAGTTAATAATTGTATTTCTTGTGGGAAGCAAATACCTCATAAGGACTTTCACTCTTACTGTATTCCTTGCCTAGGCCCTGACCACGACGTTACTAGTTGTCGGTTTTGTGCTAGATTCAACAAGCACACTATTAAACGTCGGTTTGATTTTGCTTTACATTATTTTGGCCGAAGGTTTAATTCCATAATGCCATCAGAACAACCGACGACCGGAATTTATAAAAAAACGCAAAGACAAAGAAAATTACAGGCATCTGAGGTCCAAAACTGACTAAGCCTTTTCTAGGCCAGTCGCCGGTTCTCAGTGAGGTGCTTTTGCAGCCCCTGACACCCGCTACCTCAGAGCCACAGGCCGTATCCGACAGCCACGTGGAGACACCGAGGCCTGTGGAAACTCAAGGCATTGGGCCTGCGGAAACTATTTCCTCAGATGGGTCCGGAGCCGCTGAGCAAGCATCGGCTTCTGAGGGTGTTTTCAGACCTTCGCTGTGAATTACTATTAAGCCCACTACAACAGCCAAGGCAAAGTCAAAAACACCATTAAAGACAAGGAAACAAGTACAGCATTCGCCTGAACAGTCATTCATGCCAAAGAAACAGATGCTTAAAATGGCCGAAGACCTAATTACTTTAATAAGGGGGTTCCCATCCCCCTCCTGACAAAAGGCCTAGGCAAGACACTGACTATGATTCCTCTGACCATGTTTCTATTTCCTCTGATTCCTCTTCTGATCAGGGATATTCTCTCCCTCCCTATGAGGACTCTGATGCAGAAGATTCTATACCTTCAGCCTCTCCGCCTGAGTATTATTCTTTTGGGGAAACCCCTGCACACCATGAGGGAGCATTTCCATTGGGAGAGCCAGGATTATTCAGAATCCAAGAAAAGGCTCAGAGACTTTCTTTTATTGCCTCAGCACAGGCCCCTGGCTATTTCCCATGTGCTTGATATTGTTGATGATGTTTTCTCTGAATCCAGTCTGTCTCCTGATTCTTTACCCCCTGCACCAGTCAAGCCAGACAGGGTCCCTGACTCTCATAAATTTCTTTACAAAAACCCTGCTGCAGATCCAGAAACAATTTCTCAGGGTCCTAAGGCTTAACCCAGAAGTTAAGGCTTCCACTGCTAAAAATCCTGTCCCCTCTGATAGTGATTCCAGAGCTTTGGATAGATGGGGGAAAAAAGTTTACACTTCTGCTACTTTAGCTGTAAGGGCTTTAAATTGCCAGTTTCACATGTTTAAATATCAACAGTACCTCATGTCCTTGTTAAAACAGAAAATGGTTTCAAACTCAAAGTCCTGACAGTAAGGAAATGCAGGATTTATTGCATGCAGCTGAACAAGTGGGAAAGCATACTCTACAATGTGGTTTTGATTCAGTAGAGGCTTCTTGTAGAGCCACAGTTACAGGTTCTGTTATTCGAAGGCATGCTTGGTTGAAAGAACAAAGTTTACCTGAACATGTTAAAGTAAAACTATTGGATGCTCCACTACAGCATGATACTTTGTTTGGTATTAAGGCAGAAGAGGTGTTAAAGTAAATGGAGGATAAAGCAAAATCAATGCAGACAGTAAAGGATTTTTTACAGGTTCAACCACCTAGGTTTAGCAGAAACTGGCCTTCAAAAAAGTGGTCCTTTCCGGTGTCAGACAGGCCACAAAGAGGCAGATACAGACACCCAAGAGGCAGATCTCAGCCACAAGACTCCTACAGACTTAAACAATGGGGTGCTTCTGCCTCCAAAGGAGGAGAAGACAAATCACTACCTTATAGGAAAGTCCCAATGACTTCCCTCTACAGATGCCAAGCACTTAATTTTGGCAGCACACCTAGGGGGAAAGCTAGCACTTTTCTCAAAAAATTGGCACATAATCACCCAGGACATATGGGTACTGAATATTGTTTCTCAGGGTTACAGGTTCCACTTTCACACGCTTCCAAAATCAAAAGGTGTGCCAGACCTGCCGCAAAACCAATGGGCAGAGGCACAAAAACAGATTGTCGCTCTTATGGACATGGGAGTTATTCATAGAGTACCACAGCAAGAACAGGGGCAAGGATTTTATGGAGACCAGTACTGGACCTGTCAATCCTAAATACTTTCCTGAATGTTCCAAAATTCAAATTGTTAACACTACAGCAACTTCTACCCATTCTGGGCAAGAAGGCTTGGCTAGTTACTTTGGACCTCAAGGAGGCATACCTGCATGTCCCAATCAAACAATCTTGCAGAAGATTCATAGCAGGCTGAATGCATTACCAATTCTCTGCACTGCCCTTTGGTTTTTCTACTGCGCCTAGGGTCTTCACAAAATGCCTGGCACCAGTAATTGCATTTTGCAGACAAAAAGGAATTCAAATATATTCCTACTTGGACGACTGCCTTATTCAAGCAGAGAGCAAGGACATTCTTCTAAAGCATCTGGCGTTTGTAAAAAGATTACTAATTTGCCTAGGGTACACAGTAAACAAAAAGAAATCAAAACTAGTGCCCTCTCAGGAGATAATATTCCTGGGTGCAAGCTTAAATACAACTGCCCAGATGGCTTATCTCACGCCAGACAAACAAAGGCAACTGACTCATTACTTTCAAATGATGGCAACAAAGACCCAGCTCCCTGCAAGAAAAATTCTGCAGGCCCTGGGCTTCATGGCGTCTAGCATTCTACTAATTCCATATGAGGAAACTACAATGGTATCTAAAAAGTGTTTGGACTCGACATTGCCGCAGCCTGGAGACAATCATAACTTTAATTCCCTGCCTACAACAGGAGTTTTGATGGTGGACCCAGGCTTGTCACCACAACAAGGGACAGCCTTTCACCTTACCCACAGCCAGGCAGACAATAACAACTGATGCATCGGATTATGCCTGGGGGGCACATATGGCAGGAAAATGTATTCAGGGCACGTGGCCCAAGGAACAAATGCATCTTCATATCAATCAGAAAGCGATGCTAGCTGTACAGAATGCCCTGACAGCTTTCAAGGACCTACTACATCCAGGACAACTACTAATAAAGACAGACAATACCACAGTTATGTGGTACATAAACAAGCAAGGGGGCACACATTCCTACCCTCTATGCAGGCAAGCCATGACTTTGTGGAACACAGCACTGACCTATCAAGTACATCTGCAGGCACATTTCCTGCCAGGAACAAAAAATACACTGGCAGACTAACTAAACTGAAATCTCATGGATCCTCACGAATGGAAACTAAATCCACAGGTGTTCAGTATAACAAGGAAATGGGGACGCCCAGACATGGATCTTTTTGCCTCCCCTCACAATTGCCAACTACAGAAATTCTGCACAAGAACTTATCACTCTCAAGCATGGAAAGTGGATGCTCTATCATTCAGCTGGAAAACCCTGACAGTTTATGCCTTCCCTCCAATGCCTCTTCTTATCAAGTGCTCCTAAAAGTCAGTCAAGAGAGGCCAAAAATGATCCTGATTGCCCCAGACTGGCCATGCCAGCACTGGTACCCAATCCTAAAGAGCTTGTCTCAAGGCTTACCTCAAATTCCTCATCTTTTGACTCAACAAAACAATCAGATTCTGCACAGTCAACTCAGAACCTTAAATCTGGCAGCATGGCAGATAATGTAGCCACTCAGACTGCACCTCTCTCTAAAGCTGTTATGGATGTCATTTTAGAAGCCAGGAGGCCCAGCACTAGGAAATCTTATGCAGAAAAATGGAAGAGATTCTGTGCTTGGAACCAGGGCTCGAACCACTTGTTCCAAATATACCTCAGATTTTACAATACCTAACTGAGATGCTGGACAAAGGCCTGTCTTTCTCATAAATTAAGATCCATGCCTCTGCCATTTCAGCTCATTACAATACGGAACCTCCTATTTTTTCACATCCTCTTCTAAGACAGTACCTCAGAGGGGCAAAAAACATAAGACCCCCAATGAGAGCACCAATACCAACTTGGGGTCTCAATTTTGTTTTAGAAAAGCTCACACTGCCTCCTTTTGAACCAGCCAGCACAGCTGATATAAAATTTTTATCATGGAAAAACGTGCTCTGCTCCTAGCAATAACTTCAACAAGAAGAGTCTCAGAGTTGCAGGCATTAATGGCTGTGGAACCTTTCATCATTTTTCACCAGGACAGGGTTTCTCTTAGGACATACCCAACATTCCTGCCAAAAGTGGTTTCCAATGTGGCCCTGAACCAAACCATTAATTTACCAACTTTCTACCCAAACCCCCAGAATAAAGGGGAGACACGTCTGTACGCTTTGGATATACACAGACAGCTACGATTCTACTTGGACAAAACAAAAGCTTTCAGAAAAACTGAGCAACTGTTTGTAGCCTATGCTGCAGGATCACAAGGAAAGCCTGTCACAAAGCAGACCATTTCAAAATGTATAGGACACTGCATTTGCTTCTGTTATGCACAACACGGCAAATCATTGCCTAAGGGCATTAGGCCACATTCTACCATAGCAGCAGCCACTTCAGCAGCCTTTCTCAGAGGAGTACCAACCAAAGACATTTTAGAAGTTGCAACCTGGAGTTCCGTGCCCACTTTCTCCAAGCACTACCACTTACCTCTCTACTCTAAATCCAGAGCAGGCTTTGCCACTGCAGTTCTGCAGGGCCTGGTAGCCTCTCCAAATCCAATTTAGACCCAGCCGCCCAACCTCAGCTTTGGGATTCAACCCAAGTGTAATGACTGCAACAGTGAAACACGATGAACATAGTGCAGTTGTGTACCTACCATAAATGTAGATGTTCTAGTGTATTCACTGTTGCAGTCCAGGTTATCCTCCCACCATCCCCCTTTTTTCTTTGCTGGGACTTCTTTGTACTTCTCAACTCTATACAACCTATGTGGTGTATTTGCTTGTAGATGAAGGATATGTTTATATTAGTACATGCATGCTTTTTGGCATAATTTATTCTTTTCAGCCTTCCTATCTGGGGGCACTTGACATCTGGGGCAAGAAAAACTGAAGAGAATGGCATCTGTTGCATATTTTATACCCCTGACACACTGACGTCAGGGAAGAGGCGACAGCAACCGACGCCGGACCTAGACTTTGGAACTCGGGCTGACTGTGGGTAGCCTGCCAGCAGGATAACCCAAATGTTATGACTGCAACAGTGAATACACTCGAACATCTACATTTATGGTAGGTACACAACTGTACTTTCTGTATACAAACTTCCATATGGTCACAGTTCAGTCCATTTTACCTTTCTTGCGCAAAGATAACTGAATGTGCTCGATGAGTCCTTCAGGACTCATACTATCCCATAAAAATGAACAGATTATCCAACAAGTATTTGTGCTTCCAGCTTGGAGCCAGTCATTCGCAGTTCAAAGCACTACCCTTTCACCTTACCAAATGCATGGCAGTAGTAGTAGCTGCTCACTTGAGACTACAGGGATTTTGGGTATTTCTGTATTTGGGCGACTGGCTCATAAATGCTATGACCAGGATCTTCTGATCAGAGCACAAGACTATGTACTCCAGGTTTGCTCTCATGTAGGAATTGCCATCAATTGCAGCAAATCTCTGCTAGAACCAGCTCTGACATTAAAGGCTATGTTCAATACAGTATTAGTAAAAGCCTCTCTTCCTTTACCAGGAATTCAAACTGTTCGATTTCAAGTCAAAAACATAATTCATGTGCCAACCATAAAAGGGACATCCACACGTATAATCCTCAACTTTTTTGCTGCCATTCGGAAAAGTTGACTCGAATGTTCGGTCTGCCATTTGGAACTGCTTTGTTGATGATGCTTCAGATAAGTACACCACAGGTGATTTATTTGTTTGCATCTGCCATTGCTGTTAATGTCATCCAGAAAGGCAAGTGTAGGTGTGGAAGGCATATTCCATAGAGGGATAACCGCAAACTTTGTTTTGTTTAGGGCCTACACAAAACCATCAGTCCTGTTCTATCTGTTAGGCCTTTGTCCCTAAAACCTTGCGTAGTAGTCTGCATGCTCTTAATTTGTATCTGGAGAATCAGAGGCTTAAATGTTTGGCTAAGGAATCTATGAAGGGTTCTGTGAGTTTCTCTTAGACGTCCATGAAGAGGACGGTTGGCAAGGCCCAGATCCTCTTTGGCTATGCCTTCTCTCTCTGATGTACCCCTTGAGGTTAGTGAAAGCCCAGTTCTATGATAGGAGGTTGGTTCAACTTCTCCAGTGAGAATCTTATTGGAAGCCATTGGGGTTGCAGAACCGAGCACGTTCAGTGCGTTTCAGATGTCTGGTTTGGACAGTTTGGGGGACCCACCGATGCTTATTTCAGAAAACTCGTGAGCTGCTCCAGTTATTTTGCAGCAAGTATCGCCAACTGTTAGGCCTATGTTTGACCTTGTTCCTGCATTAGAAAACCAACTAAAAAGAGAAAAGACTAGACATGGTGTAGTACCTTCCACTCCGTCGGACTGGGGAGTTTTTTTCTCAGGGCCGTATTAAGACCTTGATGGCCCTCAGTCCTCCGGTTTCTGCCTGTCCTATTGTTGGTCCTGCTTTCTCTTCTCCTGTGCTGAACTCTGGTTCTCAGGAATCTCTCCCTGCTTTTCCAGCCCAGGACTATGATTCGGAGGGGTCTTCCTCAGATGAAGCTAAGCTTCCTTAGCATATTCCACTCAGATTACTTCCTCCCCTTCCTTGGAATATGCAGTCCAGTGGGGGAATTCACCTATGGAGGAACTTTTGGGGAGACAGTAAATAAGATGAGGGATTTTTTTCAGTGGGATGCCTCTAGCATTTCACCGTAGCAAAATAGATATTAAATATGAGTTGCTTCAGGTGGAGGCTCCTTCTCCTGCTGCTGTCCCTCCAGTGCTTCCAGCCTTACTTGATGCTTTTACTTCCTGATCTAAAACTCCTGATGCACAGACCCCAGCACCTAAAAGAACTGACCATTTCAGCAAGGTCCCTGAAGATTGTAATTTCCTTTAAAGTCTTTCAGCCGACCCAGCTGTGGTTTCCCCTCTTAAGACAAATCCTCTCTAGTAGTTCCCTCCACACAATTGTTTCCATCTGGCAAAAAAAGAAACTTTGGAAAGGTTAGGTAAGAAAGTATGTACTACTACAACCCTAGGTATTAGGGTCATTAATTACCAGACTTATGTGTAGGTATTCCCTGGCTTTGCTATCTCAGGCTCTGTCTCAACTTCCTGATTCTGAGGTATCTCCTTTACTCTTATAGCTGCATCTTCAGAGGTTACTAGACACTCCATTAAGTGCAGCTATTATGCGGTAGAGGCTTCCTCTAGATCTCCAGCTTCTGTTCTTAGAAGATGCTCTTGTCTGCGTCAACAGACTGTCCCAGATGACATCAAGGCAAAATTGTTTCTCCAATGCCTAAATTTCATAAACTTTCCAGCTAAGACTCCTTTCATTAGGAAATCTTCTAGGTCTGCCTCTTTTGCAATACCCTCTGGTTCTAGGCCTAGGAAAGCTGCTAGAAGACCAGCACATTCTAAAGCTGTTCCTTCTGCCCCATCTCTGCAACAGCCCTCTCAGCCTAGGTCAGGCTGTCTGTGACAGTCATCACAAGCCCCCTTGCTGTCCATCTTCCTCTTTCAGCCTGGGAGGAGATTACTTGGAATTCTTGGGTGATTTCCATTTTTCAGAATGGCTATTTCATGACTTGGAAATCTCTTCCCCCTTGTCAGGGGATGCCCCAACCTCCCTCAGATCATCTTCATCTGTTTTCTCAGCTGCTGTCTCAGCTGTCTCTTCAGGGCACAATTCAGCCAGTTTGTACACATCAGCAAGGAAGGGGATTTTAATCCAGGGTGTTCTGGTTCCAAGAAAAAAGGGTCCCTGGAGACCCATTTTGGACCTTTCAAAGTTAAATACCTTCCTGGTGGTGCCCTCCTTTGGAATGCTATCTCTTCAGTGTCTTCTTCCCCAGTGCCTCCTCAAGCCTTCTTAGTCTTGCTGGATCTCAAGGATGCTTACCTGCATATTCACTCTCTCTTCAGGAAATACTTAAGTTTCTTGGTGGGTGTTGGACACTTTTAATTCTCTGCCTTGCCTTTTGGTCTTTCACCTGCCCCTCCCCCCAGGGATTTCACAAAATGTATGGCCCCAGCCATTGCCTTCCTACAATTGAAAGGCCTTCAAGTTTACCGTTACCTGGACGGTCTGCTATTTCTGGTCAGCAGTCCAGGTATTTTTACTCAACATCTAAATCTTGCTATTCCCTTTCTTCCTTTCTTCAAGGCTTGGGGCTCACAATAAATTAAAAAAAAAATCTTCTCTTTCTCCCAGTTAGTATCTCATTTTTTGGGTTGCAGGTTCAGGACAGATTTGATGGTGTTTCTTCCTTCAGAGAAAGGTTAGTCTCATAGCTTTCATAGAATCTCTTCTAACTCTTTCTATCATAATCTGCCAGGGAATTCCTCAGACTTCCTGGATTCATGGCCTCCACAATTCCCATGCTGCCCTTTGCAAAACTTCACATGAGGAAGTTCCAGTGATTTTTAAAAACAGTTTGGTCCCAGCATGCACTTCTCTTGCACATTGCCATTCCTCCTCTTCCTTTCTTAAAGGTAGAACTAGGATGGTGGATGTAGCAACTCTATCTGAATCCAGGTCTACCTCTTTTCATTCCTCAACCAATGCAGGAACTTTTTACAGATTCCTCAGACTTGGGATGGGAAGCAACCTTAGCTTCCACAAAAGTGCAGGGGCTATGGTCTTCTTGGAGAAAAGAGCACATAAATGTCAGGGAAATGTGGGCTTTGATTCTAGCCTTATAAGCATTGTATCCTCTGTTTTTGCCAGGCCCCCTCAAGGTTCTCAGTCAGTACTGCAGTCCTTTGGTACATAAACAAGCAAGGAGGTACAAACATAAACAAGCAAGGAGGTACAAAATCTTATCTTTGACTGGCCATCAAGGTGTAGGAGTTTGTAGATTGCTGGCTGTGTACCTTCCCTCTGCTCAGAACCTTGTGGCAGATGCATTGAGCAGATCTGTGACATCCCATGAGTGGATGCTTCACAGAGATGTGTTCCTGGACCTAGTTCACTGGTGGAGGTGCTCCAGATATAGGTTTATTTGCCTTCCCCCATAACAGACAACTTCATCTGTTCTGTGCCAGTGTCCCTCACCCTCCGGCATGGAAGGTGGACGCCAGCTCTTTCTCATGGAAGGGTATGTTTCTTTATGCATTCCCCCCTCCCTGTGATTCAGAACGCCCTGTTGAAAATTCAACAGGAGAAACCAAAAATCTTGGTAGTGACCCCCTTTTGGCCATGACAGCATTTGTTCTTTCTGCTTTTGCAGTTAGCCAAGGGCCATCACTACAAGTTGCCTCACTGGATGGACTTAGGACAAGGAATCTCTGATACATCCACACGTCACTTCTTCACCTGACCTTGTGGGTGATCAATTTCTGATTCCTTTTAGGCACCTTTTCTCAAGGATGTGCTTCGAGTTTTGCAGGAGGCCAGGAAACCCAGTACAAGGGTATCTTACATTTCCAAGTGGACAGGATTTTCTACTTTGTGGCAAAAAGGGAAAAATGACCCTCTTAGAGTTGGATATTCCTTTGGTATTACCTTACCTGTGTGAGTTACTTAACAGTGGTGTCTCTTATTCTTCTATTAAGGCCCACTGCTTTGCTTTATCTGCTTGCCTGTCATTGACCCCTATATTGGCTTCTAGGTTGGAGGTTAAACTTTTCTTGAAAGGTGTCCTGCACATGAAATCCTCCCAGGAAACCAGGTCCACCTCCTTGGGATCTTAATTTTGTCCTAGAGAAGTTGACTTGTGCCCCCTTTGACCCAGGCATTTAAGCTTCTCTTACATTGTGTTTGAAAACAGTACTTCTAGTAGCCATTACCTTTGCCAGAACGGAATGGCTACCAAAAGGATTTCCGAGATCCAGGCATTAATGGCTTCACCACCATTCCTAGTTTTCCATAAGGATAGGGTTTCTTTGAGAATGTCTTTTTATGCCTAAAGTGGTTGCTGACCTCTCTGTCAGACTGTTCAGTCGCCTGCTTTTTCCCCATCTCCGCTATCTCCTAGTGAGAGGATTTTGAATGCCCTTGATGTGCAGTAGACAGCTTAGATTTTATCTGGACAAAATAAAGTCTATTAGGAAATCTGGTAGAGTGTTTGTATCCTTTTAAGCAAGGGCTCTGGGCTTGACTGTTTCTAAGCAAACTCTCTTGGATTTCTAAGGCCATTGTACTCATGGAAAATCCTTTGCTTCAGTGAAAGCCCACTCTACTAGAAAAGTTGCACCCTTGGGGGCTTTCTTCAAGGGTCTGGACACGCAATCCATTCTGGAAGTTGCCACTTGGACATCAGTTCATACTTACGTTAAACATTACCAGCTAGATAATATTTCCAGGTTCAGGGCAGGTTTGTCCAGAGCAATCTTGCATGGCTTTCTGGAAAATGGTGGTCCTAATATTTCTATATATTCCTCCTCCCAGAGTCCCTTTCCAGCTTTTGCACTCACCCATATGTGAAGAATACTGCAACACTGAATAGAAGGACATAGAATAGTTGTGTAAAATCTTACCATAACCATAGATGTCCTTCTCTTCTATGTTGCAGTACTGTATCCCACTTGCCATCGCCCTAGATCTTGCTTGCTTCTTGGATGACTGGCCTTTGGGCATTTTTTAATTTCCTCATGGGGCTGCCTTTCTGAAGATTGTACATGTCGACGTCCCTTTTATGGCTGACTTTCCCTCAGCCTTTGTGCGACGTCCCATGCGCAGGCAGTAGGATGAAGCTTTTGTATACTGGCCAGATGTCTGGTCGTTGGGCAAAATACAACCCATGCGTGAAGAATCCTCAACATAGAAGAAAAGGACATCTGTTGTTATGGTAAGATTTGGCTTGGGGGGGGGGTCACTGTCTGCTGCAATTGTTCTGGTTCTGTTAGCAAGACATATGAATTCTTCAGAGGACCCTAGCAACACAATTGCCTGTTTACCAACCTATGTCCACCCAGATGAAAATAACTCTGGCATCAAAAAATACCTCCTGTGCTGGATGTACTCAGATCAGATATTACAAGGCCCATCCCTTCATTCTTCCCAAGCCTGAAGCCATAGTGACCACGGATGCTTTCCAGATTGGGTTGGGGACTTCTTGGGAAAGACTGTCCAAGGTACGTGGTCCCCCGAAGAGGCCAACATGCTTATCAGTGTCCTAGAAATGAGCACAGTACTCCTAGTTTGCAGACCTTTCAAGACTCTCTCCCTTCTGGGAATATTGTGATTCAGACGTTGTGCCCCGGTGGTATGGTACATCAAGAAACAAGGAGGTACCAGATCTTACCCCTTGTGTTGAGAAGCTATGAATGCGTGGCAATTGGTGATCTCATCCAATTGATTTGATAGCAATGCACATTCTGGGGAAATCAGTGCGATTCATTCAACACCCCTCCAGCCAGTCCATTACCTTTTTTAGCTATTAACTTCTGGAGGAGTGAGAAGGTTATAAATAGCCAGTGCTCTTTTGGTTGAGGTCCATATATTGGTCTCTTACCAGTGTGATCATTTTTCATCTGAAAGTATAATCCACCAAACAAGATCCTAGGGTGTGTTAGGAGATAATACATTATGGGTAAGGGAGGAGCACGAGAGTTCTAGTGGCCACGAGCTTTAAGAAATAGCTGAGTTGGATCTGAAGGTTGGCTCTGAACCCAGTTGTTGAGGAAGAATGAAAGTGGACAACATAGATGGAACTTTATGGTTAGTACATAACTTTTTTCTTCCATCTCTCAGACAGCAAGGCATTCTCTAAAATGCTCTTATATAGCTGATGCAGTACATCAAGAAGTAACTGGATCAGTTATGTGCAGGTAAGTATGGGTTAAGACTCCATATATTCCTGAAGATGCAAAAATCTAGTTACTCAGTGCTCCATTGGATAAAAGTATTTTGTGCTTCATCAGAGGTTTTAAAAATATTTTAGAGGGGAAAGCCCATTCAGGGGTAAAGCAGATTTAGTCTCCTGTCCCAAAATACAATAGAAATTACCCATCCAGTCCTGGGCCCCTTTTTAAGTAAGTTCTTTAAACAATCCCAACAGACATCTGGGAAATAAGAAAATGGTTGTTAGAAAAGCCAAAGAAAAGAAAAATCAGTCCAAAATCCAGAAAAATGTATGACTTTCTTTTTCCCTTTTAGGAAACAAATATCAGTAGATTCATAGGTACTAAGGATAGTCAAGAATGACTACAAGTGACATTGGATCTCCCTTCCTACAAATCTGGGATTTCTTTGCCGTTCACGTATCAAAATCATCTCTTCCCTCCCACCCATCCTTTATCATGTTATCTCGAAGCATCATAGAACCAGTTCCAAATTCCCAACAGGGCAAAATATTTTATTAAAGGATATTTCTAATACCCTAAACATTGAGATCTGTTCTGGATCTATCTTTTCCCAATTTCTTCATACAAAATTCCCAAAATTCAAAATGCCCCCCCCCCCCCCCCATATTTTCCTCTTATACCTCAGTCTGTCCTTTTATTGCACACTGGAATTCAAAGATGCATGCAATCACATATCCATTCAGAAAGACTTCAGATGTTTTTTTTTTTCTGGTGTACATTTTGTGTTTTTCTTTCTTTTTTTCTACATATCCAAAGGTATTCAAAAAAATGTCTTGCTCTAGCCTTTTGCAGACTACAGGGCATTCACATATTCCCCTATTTCGACAATAGTCTTTTCAAAGCTCTCAGGAATCATTGCTTTTTGTCAGGCATACGTTTCAAAACCTAGGTTTTCTTCTTACTTTGTAAAAGTAATCTCTTATCCTGTCTAGACTTGACATTTCTTGGTTCACTGCGAAGACCCATCCCAAATGATGGCTTGTTTTACCATCACCAGTTCTTACACTTTTCCAGTCAAACTTTGAGTATTGCAAGGAATTCTCAGGATTCTGGAGTATATACCCTCCAGTATACTGCCCGCATCACCCCCCCCCCCCCCCCCAAGGTTACACATGAGGAAAATACAGTGGTTTCTAAAAATGGTATGGATTGAGAAAAAAAAAAACTTCCACTTTTCCTATTCTAGTGCTGAAGAAGAAACATTTATGATGGGAAACCAAACTTTTCTAAGTACAGGTCTCCCTATAACTCCTACATCCTCTGTTTGTCGGTAACCACCGATGTGTCAGCTTTGCATAGGGAACAATTTCCAAGTGTTTCAAAGTAGAGGGGGGTTGGGACATCATATCAACCATATTTGGATTCTAGGACCTTTACTGGTAGTAACCGAGGACAGTAATATGACTTGTTACACAAGTAAGGGGAATCTGATGTTATACACTGTGCAGATTAGCCATGGTATCATGGGGATGCAACTCAACATAGTCTGTCCCTTCAGGCCACTTGCATTCCATCAAAGTAAAACACTGGCAGACATTTTGAACATATCCAGGACAGAACCCCCCCCCCCCCCCCCGTAATGGATGTTGCACCCAAGAGAGACTGTCCACCTGTGGTGAACTTCCCAGATCTGTTTGCCTCAATGCACAACAGACATTTTAGCTCAGGACACCTTGCAAAAAAGCCTGGAAGATGCTCACCTTTTCCTTCCTTTGGCCTGGAATGTTCCTTTATGCCTCCACCTTTCCTCTGATCACAGGAGTCATTTATCTAAAAAGACTCGGAATCATCTTGGTTAACTATGTTTGGGTCTAGACAACATTGGTTCTCCCTTCTTATGAAAATGGCCTAAGGCAGTTATTGTAACCTTCCCCACAGAATGTATTTGTTCACGTAGGATGAAAGATCACTGATCCACTCCAAGCTGCAGAATTTGCATTTGACTGCTTGGATGATAGAGTTTTGATATCACTAAGGCACTTTTTCTTTCAAGATGTGCAGCAGGTATTAAAGGAGTCTAGGAAACCTGCCACATGAAAATCCTTTTTAGCCAAGTGGAAGAAAGATTCTGGTTGCCTCAAGGTGAACCGAGATCCATCCAAGGCAGAAGCCCATCTGGTTCTTTAGTGTTGTCTGTGTGGTGCTCAATTCAAGCCTTTCTTTCTAGTCTATAAAAATTCACATTTCAACCATTTCTGCATGTCTCATCTTCCCCCTTCCTTGTTCCAGTTAAAATGACTTCTGCAAAACGTTTTGCATATCCATCCACTAGGAAAACAAATGGCCCCTCCCTGGGTTCTCAACTATTCCTTTGGCACACATTGTGCCAGCTCATCAAGTGGGTTTGAATTTCTTGACCTGGAAAGCTGTTTCTTACTGCTCTGACTTTGATTTGGTGAGTGTCTGTTTACAAGTTCTGATGGTGAAATATAGCCCTCATATTTTATAGGGAGAGAGTAACTTTAAGAACTAAACCTTCCTTTATGCCTAAAGTGGTCTCGCAATTTACTTTTAATGAATGCATTTATTTCCCTTGTGTTCTTTCTTGAGAAAGTCTCAAGTCTGACACTACATTGTCAAAGCAAAAGACTTTAGAACGTCTGACCAGCTCTTCATTTATTTTGATGGAAAGAAAAAAGGACAAACATTGTCAAAACAATTTCTTAATGGCTCACTCCATCTTCTATTGTTGCCATATTAAGTTCCTAGTACAGAAAGCTAAAGCTCTTTACCAGATCCATAACTACAAAGACATTTTGGGAAGGGGTGAACTCTAGAAATATTCTAGAGACAACTACTTGGTATTCTATTCATGCCTTCAACCTTCATCTGGCTGTTACAAGATTGACTCATTTTTTTGAGCAAGAATATAGTTGGCTAGATCAGTTTTTTAAGGGTTCTGGAAGTCTGATCCTCCATGTGTCTGGAGTGTTTCTCCCCGAGCCTCCACAGAAAATTATCTCGTTCCAAGTTGGACTTTCCCTGGTAAACAAATGTTATAATATATAAAATAAAATCCTCCTTTTTGGTTGTTTAGATTTTGGCAATTGCACCATACAGCTATGATGTCCTGACTCAAATCATTGCTGCAGTTTTCTTTAGCTATGGGTCTTTGTCCACTGATGTCTGGCTGTGGTACCAAAGCTTTACCTACCCAAGGGTGTATGTCGTGCAAGCGACCTCAGCACTTAAGTTTTGAGTTATGTAGGCTAATGTATGAATGAGTACTTCAGACTATCTTACTGCCAGCCCAAACACAGGTCCTGTATCCCTTGGACTGAGCTTTGTTGAGTTTTGTACCATTTCTCTTTATTGCATTTCAGATAAGTGCCATGTTAGGGAACCTACCTTTTTTCAAGTATTTTGGTTATCTAGATAACTTTTATTATAGGTCAGCTAGGAGGGGTAAGTCAGAGTCTAGTAGGCAGATTCCTTACAGCGACTTGCATACTAATTGCCTTGTTTAGGCCCAGAATATTACTGTAAAACCTGCTCCAGTCTGCCAGTCATTTATTCCTAAAACTCTTGGGTCAAGGCTATCCTCCCTGAACATCTTCCTTGAAACTCCGTATCTAATATGTCTGACCCAAGCCAAAATGGTGGCATCATCTACATGCAATGTTGGCCTTTCATTAAGAAGAAACTCAAAAGACCCAGAGACGACTTGCAGCCTTGCAACTCTTGAGTCAGATGCACCTGCTGGGGTTACTGTACCCACGATGTCCTATTCTCATGTTGCAGTATTCATAGCCTTAGGGAGTTGCTGCCTGCAGCACTGGACATCCTGTCAGTATAACAAAGTTTTAGAAGCCGGAGTACATGTGACGTTGCATGGAAGGGCAATAAACTGATGTTGGCTATATCTTTGACGTCTGCACGTACTCAACTCAAAACTTTTCTGCCATAGTGAGATTCATACGTCCAATCGCTAATTCTGCAATCTAGCATTGGCTTGACATCGGCCATCCGATTTCGACGATAGTTTCCCGGCTGTCTGCATGGAGATGAGTACCCTTGTGGGAATTTTATTTGTTGTTTTTTTTCAGATATACATGTCTTCGACTAAGGGAAAGTCTGCTTGTGATAGGCAAATCTCGTATAAGGACACACATGAGCAGTGTTTTTGTCTAGGGGAGGCTCACGATTACAAAGCCTCTAACATTTGCCAATCCTTTGTTCTGAAAACCTTTAGAAGTCAACTGTATTTAGAAAATCAGCGCCTCAGGCGTTTGACATCCGGTATGGAAGGTGGAGCAGGCCTCTCCGAGAAGCCGCCTAGGAAGAAGGCCAAGAAACTTAGGCCTGACTCCCAAGCAGCACCTTAGTTGTCCAGCGAGATCCTAGAGGTGAATATCAGCCCAGGATCTCTCTGGACGTCTGGTATTGTGCAGCAGCTGGGAACCGAAATGTAAGCTGGTTCTGCGGATAACCCAGAGCACGTCTGTTGAGGTTTTTCAACCATCAGAACCTGATGGTGAGGGGGAACCACAGCTCCTGGCTTTGGAGGGCCCTGCTACTACTTCAGCCTTGTCATTCACTATTATGACCACTCCTAGTTTCACTTTTCCTCCTTCCACTCCTTGAAAAAGGAAGCAAAAGGAGAAACACACTTAGAGACCCTACTCCACCCTAAATTCCGTACATGGAAAACAGTTTTGCTACTGGCCCTTACTTCTGCTAGGAGGGTTTCTGAGATCCAAGCCCTTATGGTTTCTCCTCCCTGTCTTATTTTTCATAAAGATAGGGTTTGTCTCGGAACTAATCCTTCATTCATGCATAAAGTAGTTAATGAAATTTCCTTAAACCAGACCATTAATCTACCTTTTTTTTACCCTCAACCACGGAACTCCTCAGAAAGGGCTTTGCATTCCCCGGGTGTTTATAGGTAATTAAGGTTCTACTTGGATAAGACAAAACCTGTCAGTCCGACCAGCTTTTTGTCTCTTTCTATTATAGAGCCCTTGGCAAGGCAGTGTCTAAACCCACAATTGCCTCTTAGATTTCTAAGGCGATAGCCTTTTGCTATTCCTTTCATGGAAAGCAACTGAGTTCACCTGTCAAGGCCCATTCCACCAGGGCAGCTTCCTCCTCAGCAGCCTTCTTCAAGGGCGTTGATTATGCTTCTATCCTAGAGGCAGCAACTTGGTCTTCTGTACATACCTTTACCAAGCATTACAAATTGGATCTGATCTCCAGGGCTAGAGCAGGGTTTGGTAGGACAGTCCTGCAGGGTCTCTAACTCTTCTCCCCTACCTACCTGCAACTTCTTGGAGACCTGTGGTGCTCTCCCTAAGGTTATGATTACTGTGACATGAAAATAGAAGGACATAGAATAGTTGTGCAAGAACTTACCATAACCATAGATCTCAGTCTCTTCCATGTTGCATATTAAATCGCACCCACCTCCCCCTTTTGTCTTGGACATACTTATAGCACTGTTTTTGAGTGCCTGGGGAAATTAAGCATGAGTTCTTTCCTCCTGCTCCTGGGGTCACACTCTATGCGGCAGCCATTTTCTGAATTGGGTACGTGCAGACGTCACAGATATAGCCGTCAGTTTATGGTCCCTGCATGCAATGTCGCACGTACCCCGGGTTCTAAAACTTTTTTATACTAGCCAGATGTCCGATGCTGCAGGCAGCAATTCCCTAAGGTTATGAATACTGCAACATGGAAGGGAAGGACATCTATGGTTGTAGTAAGTTCTTACACAACTCTTCTTTCCATCAGATACCCTCTCAGTTGCCCATTATGAAGACCTTGTGGGAGACCAGTGTGGCTCCTGAGGCCTTGCAGGCTGCAGATGCCTCAGACACACCTTGCCTTGTCATTTCAGTTGGCCCACATGGAGTGCCTCAAATCCTTGTCAAGGAAGAGATTCCTGATACTCTAATCGAAGTACGGAATAGTTCTGAACCTGTGAGACTAATTCAGGTGGACATCACACAAGAAAGAAAGCAAGCTGAAAACTAGGTAGTGACCTCCCCAATCTCCAGTGAAAAAGAACAGATGGACTCCTCCAAGGGCTTATTTAAGGAAATCATGGCCCTGAAACCAACTCTGTGTTAGAGCTGCCACAGGCCACGCGACAGACACAATCAAGATTCCTGTTCTTCTGAGGAGCAGGATCTGGATTCTGATCACTCGGGATTATTCCTCACAGGTGCATTCCCCTGAACAGCTTTCCTCTGAAGAGGACTCCTCCTCCTCTACTGAACAGGCTTCCTTTTGGAAATCGTCCAGAACATGAGACATTTTGAATGGCAGTCTAAGCAAATCTCAGATGTTCATAAAAGATATTGCAGTCTCCTGGAAATGGGCACCCCATCTTCTGTCCCTCCAGTACTAGATGCATACCAAGATACCTTTCATTCTACATAGTCAACTCATAATTCTCAACTTCCGGCACCTAAAAGACAGATTCTGCAAGGTGCCTGATGGACTAAAATACCTCTAAAACCCTGTGGCTGACCCAGCTGCTGTCTTCCTATCCTTGGATAAGACTTTTAAACTTCTCCCCAGTGCTGTCTTCCCCATTGACAAGGATAATAGGGCTGTGGGTAGGTAGGGTAAGAAGGTCTATGCTTCTGCCACCATCTCCTTCAGAGCTATCAATTACTAGATGCAGATGACTAAATATTTGCCGTCTGTCCTGCAGTCTCTAAATAAGGGCATGTCAAACTTGCAGTCTGCAGGTTTTAAGCAAAAAATGCAGACCTTACTGTTGCAAGCAACTCAAATTATTAGGCATAGCATGAAATGCAGTTAAGATGTGTATGCCCCTTCCAGGGCTGCAGCCACAGGTTCAGTCACTGGACGTTCAGCTTGGTTATGCAGCCAACCCATCCTTGAGGACTTTAATATCTTGTTTGGTCCTGAAGCTGCAAAACCCTTCAAAACCGAAGGACTGTATGCAATTTTTACTGTCTGCATTCCCTATATTCTACAGGGACCACCCAAATAAGTCTACTTCCTTTGAGAGACCCCTGTATCAACTCAAACCAAGAAAAACGCCTAGAAAGAAATTCTTAGACCACATAGGGAATCTCTTTCAGAGTCAAAAAACCTGTATTTGCCTTGCCAGAACCTTTCTGCTTCTGAATCCCTCCACCTCTCTTTCAAAAATACTTTATGCCCTTCCTCTCAAGGAAATGGAAACCACAGGCAAATGGGTTCTGACTGTCAAAGAAGGCTGTCATGTCATGGGAAAAGCATCCCTTGAAAAGAGGGTTTACTTTTGCAGCAAAGCCAGCTACTTTTGCTCAGCCTTGTTTTTTTGTGGTACCTTGGTCAAGATGCTCCTGAATGAGTGCCTCCCTCCTTCAGAGGAAGTGTTGTATTCTTGAATTTTTCTGGTACCTAGAAATAATTCCAAAAAGGACTCCACCACTCAAAATTCAAAAATGCATGTAAATTTTATTGTGAGCGCTTTCGTTCGCATTCAATGAATGAACGTCTTCAGACATTTTAAAATTGCCAAGTCAGGTTTTAAATAACCCAAAACATCATGACATCACAAACCCTCCCATTTTTATGCTAATAAAGGAACTATTCCATCTTAAGTTCAATTTCAAAATAAAATCTACTCGTATCACACTACTTTTAGGAAAAGTCATTCCTTCAGTAATGCAGATTGTTTTGGTGTGACAGTACAGTCTTTAAATTCTTACCAGTGATTTCAATTTTAAGATGCACTTGACAGAACAGCATTCATTTAGGCCAGCATTCATTTAGGCCAGGAAAAGAGTAGGCATTCAATTTTAATTGCCAAAGTAACTCTCTCTCCTCAAGCCTAAGTGCCCAAGGACCCCCCCCCCTTAGGATCAACGTCTACCTATTTTACAACTAAATAGTGGAAGTAATGGTTTGGTTGTTCCAGTACATGTTTGGCTAAGGCATTTGTCATTCTGTTTGCTGATGCTGTATTGGTGTTCATATATTCTTTGTTTTAATTTGCCGTTCTGTTTTTTCCTGTATAGAACAGTGGCATTTTGGCACTTCTTTAGATATATGACCCCTTTTGTATTAGTCATATTTCCCTCTCAATGTGTGTTTAACATTATATATTGTAAACACTGCAACTTCTATTATACTTACAATAGGGGCACCTACCACATTTCTTCATACCTTTATTAGGAACATAAGCTTTACTATTTCTTTCCAATATGGCTTTGATGTTGTACCCCCTTCTGAATGTTATTTTAGGTCTAAGCCCCAGTTTTTTTCTCACTGAGTCATCATTAATCAGGGGCCCAATTTTTAACCAGTATGTCCCTCAATGCATTGACATCATGGGAAAACACAGTAGTGAAACTGATTATAATCCAAGTTTTCCATGTTTATCATAGGTACAATAGGACATTCACTGTATATGTTGTCATCCTTGTTTAGAATAGGTTTAAAATGTCCAATCAATCTCTTCTTACCTACTTCATTTCTAATATCTTCCAGTAGGTTTAATGAGTATCCTCTCTAAAAACATGTTCTTTAGAGTTTCACATTCAACTTCAAAATCCTGATTTAATGTTATTTTAGCCACCCTTACTAGTTGCCCCTTTACAACAGCTCTTTTCTGGTGTAAGGGGTGGCTGCTATTGAAGTGTAGGAAGTCATTTGACTATGTAGGCTTCGGTATATCCTAGCTGTATGCTTACTATTAATAGTGTCCTTAACCAATCGGACATCCAGGTAGAAAATTTCACTTGTTTCAAACTGGTATGTAAATTCTAGGAGTGATGTCATATGAGCCAAGACTTCCATAAAATTTCTGACATCCTCTGTTCATAGGTAGGTACTAGGCTATTGGCCCTAGGGCCTATATAAGCCTAGCCAAATGGTACCCTGGCTTTTGCCACCCAAGAAAATTATTTTCCTGTGCCCCTGTCAAGCCGAGCCACAGAAGTGATCCCCGGGGTGAATTTCCTTGAAAATCAAGAACATGTCATCCAGATAACGTGTATATCAATGAACCCTATCCTATTCTGAAACAGGAATTTTTTCCCAGTGTGCCATGACTCAGCAAAACTGCCCCCGCAAGGGGACTGTATCGCTACATCTGTCTTGAAGGATAAATTGTCAAACGTGAAATAATTATTGGTTAAAATCAGTTCCAATAATCTTTCCATCAAGTTTATTTCATCCCCTGGGGCTCCCTTTGTCAGTAGGAATTCTGTCACCCAACTTATACCTGTGTCTTGTGGGATCACAGTGTATAAATCTTTGACATTGGTTGTCAAGAAATTATACTCTGGATTGAATTCCAGCTCATTTATTGCTTGGCTAGAATTTTCATTTAGTTTTTACTGATTGGAGTTTTAGTATTAGAAATATTTAATTATGTAGTAGTTTTAAGCACTTACAAATCTGCACTTGTTTAGTAATGTCAAGTTTGTATACGTGTTTGTTGTTGATGCTTTTTCTATTTAAACCGGTTTTTGGCTGAAAATTTGATAAGTTGTCCTATCTCGCCTTCGTTCATTGCTAGTTGGGTTTGGAACCGAGAATCAGTTCTGACTCTGCCTATACAAAAGCTTGAGGACTTCCACCAACTCGTGGCTGCACCCTATCCCGTCATGCTTTGGAAAGATTACCTAGATTTTGTTTGCCGCTAAACAAGGTCGGGTGCTTCCATGCAGGTTCTGGCGAAGTGGAAATTTTCTTTGTTAGCTTTCAAATTTAAATTGTACTTGCTGTTTTTGTGATCAGTTATTTAAATTGTTACAGATAACTATTTAGTAGTTTGTAGGGTGGTTGTTACTATTGTTGTTTATTTCTTGTGGCCATCATTCGTCCTCTAGGCCTGTTTGAACTTTTTCCCTATCCCGGCTTGTAAGTTTGTTTGAGTTAGAGATCTTGGACTGATGTTTTTCCTCCGTTTTTCTCTTGGGTAGTCCATTTAAGTTAGAGGGCTCCCTTTGGCCCATTTAACTTGGAGGGCTTTCTTTTTTTTTTCCTTTCTTCCTCACTGTTATAGGAACCAGTTTGTTTTAGTTAGAGAATTGTTCCTTCCTACACTGTGCTATATTAGGTTTATAAAGTCAGTTGTGTTAGTTTCCTTTTGCCTGTTTAAAAAAAAAATGTTTTTTCTGGTTGACTTACTGGATTGTATTGTATTTACTGTTGGGATGTCTAAGGATCCTAAGGAATCTAAACCTTTGGTTTTAAGAAATGCGATAAGTGCAGTCAAAAGATGTTGCACTTACAGGAATAGAGTTCCTTCTGTCATGCTGTTAGTTACAGGGTGTTGATGGAATGAAGGAGCAAATTGATAGTGAGAGGCTTATTAAAGACACTGTTTTCAGAGGCTATAGAAAGGAGTCAGTTCCTCAAAAACTAGTCAAAAATCTCCTCCTGCTAGATATGAAAAATCGGAGGAGGAGAACATCCTCTACAGCTCCACATTCGAAGCCGATGAAAAACTTGCCAAAGAATCTTCTTCTGACCCAAAGGCTTTCAGGCCCATAAAATCCCCCTTTTCAGCTCCTATTGTAATTTTGGGGCTGACCGTTTCAGTTTCGGAGCCAGACCCTGTATTGGAACCGGTCTCCCCAGTGCTGACATCTCCTTTGCTACAGCCAGTGAAGTGTAGACCCTGTCCTCTCTATCCTCCAGAAGACTTTTGGATGACTATGTGGAACCTGTGGTGAAGAGGCTTTTATAGGCACTGGCCAAGATACTGCCGACTCTGACACAGAGGAATTCTGAGCTGACAAACATTGCTTTCCCTTCATTGATTCCTCCTCCGACCCATGTTTGTGTTTTGGGAGCTGGAGTGCCTGGATCCGACTGTAGTGGAATCATCTGTGCTGAGACCTGCTGTGGGATCTTCGACCCAGACTACCACTCCAAACTTCTCGGTTCCATCAGAATTTGAGGGGTTTCTGAGCCGACATTCTCCTCTTTGAGTCCAGTGAGGAGAGTCTGGTAGGACAGTTGTCTGATCCAAATCTACCTCTCGCGGCTTCAGTGTGGGTGAGTTTGGCATCTATATCAGCCTCTGAGCACACCACCTTGGTCCAGGGGAGGTCCCCCGATTTCTTTGAGACAGGGGTTTCCTCAGATCAGGGCCGAGGGGCTTTCAAAGTGATGAGGAGAGTGCTGTCACCTCAGACTGCTCCGCTTTCAGGTCCAAGTACTCTTCTTCCTAAAGTGCCAGTGCCTGCCTCAGTGCCATCTCTTCCATCCAGGCGTGGAGACCCGAAGCCCCAGAATGCCCCATTGGGTGAAGCAATCTCTTGCGAAACCTCTCCAGAGTACCCCTCTGAGGAGGTCCCTCGGAAGAGATTATGCAAGAGGAGGCATTTAGACTCCCCTGAGGAGTCCATCACTTCAGACACCGACCTCGATGAGTCAGAAGGGTCCCCACAGTCACCCTCTGAGGATGTCTCCTTTGCAGACATCCTAGAGATCCTTAAAGAGGTGAGTGGAAGGCCATCAACCCTTCTGAGGATGTCTGTATAACTGGAGGTGTTGCCCTTCGACCTCTTGGGTGTTTCCTCCCTTCACCAACTCATGAACGCAGTCAGAAAGGAGGAGTAGGGCTCTCCGAATTCAGTGGAACCTGTTCCTAGGAGGCCAGATAGGTTCATCACTGCACCCCCAGATAAGGAATTCCTCAATAAAGGTGTCGTGGTGGCGGTAGCCACCAAGAAGGAATTTGCCTCATCTGTCCATCCACCCGAACAGAGAGTCTCTAATGATGGACAGATACGAAAGCACATGTTTTCTTCAACTTCCTTTTGCACTAAGGTTGCTGAACTACCTGACCCATTTCACTAGGCTTCAGAGGGATCTCCTGAAGGAGCCAGGAGATACCCTCCCAAGGTTCTGTAGCTGCGGGGGTTTCAGACGTTTCCTCCCAGCTGTCTGCCTTAAACTCCATGGTGAACTCTTCCATGCGACTTATTTTCCTACACAGCGGATGGAACGAGTAGGGCAGCTGGCACATGTATTTCCTTGAGGCATTCCTGGATGTGCTTATGTGATTTTGCAGAACCCTTTAAGTCTTCCTTTATTAACGCCCCTTTCGACAGCTCGTCCTTGTTTGGGCCAAAGGTTAGAGAGACTAACCAGGTGCGAACAGGAGGGAAAGACTCTTTCTGCCGTTGAGTCCCACACCTTATCCCAAAGGTCAGAATGGGGGAAAATGTGGTTCCATAAGTCCCAGATAGCTTTCGTGGATGCACGTGGCAGAGGGGGGGGGATGACTATGGAAGACGCTGACCACGTAGCAGATGGGATCTGCAAAACCAGGGTGACACTGATTCCTTCCTTGGTAAACCCTTTCAGCATTCCTGAGAGGAGGCCCATCTGTCCATCTCTGCAGGTAATCGGGGGGTCACTTGTTGTACCCAAACGCCTGGCTAGAAATAAAAGACAAATGGGTGCAAACTATCATATCCAGAGGTTGTTACATCCCCCCCCTTTAGAAAGAAAATCAGTCCCAGATGTTTCACCCAGTCAAAGGAATCATGCAACTCCTAGAGGTACAATGGTTGCTAGAAAGAGTCATCCAAAAATGCCCCCGCAGACCAAATTGGATCCAGAACTTTACTCAAGGTGCTTTTTAGTTCCAAAAAAGACTGGGGACTGGGGGCTCATTCTGGATCTCAGCAGACTAAACAAATTCGTCAAAAAGTTGAAGTTCCAGATGATGACACTGCAGTCGATACTCCCTTTTTTGGGGAAAGAATTGGATGTGTTCGATAGATCTTCAGGAGATGTACTACCACATGAAAATGGACAGACAATCCAGGAGACACTTGCGCTTTTGGCTGGGAGCCAGTCACTGCCAGTTTTGAGCCCTGCCCTTTGGTCTCGCTACAGCCCCCAGAATATTCACCAAATACATGGCAGTGTTTGACTCACTTGAGGCATCTAGGATTCTGGGTGTTTCCGTACTTAGACGACTGGCTCCTAACCGCCACCACCAAGCATTTACTAAAAAGAGCAAGAGACACCACCATTCATCTTTGCTCTCAGCTAGGCATCACAATAAATTTCAAAAAATCTGCCTTGTTGCCATCACAGCATATCATCTTTATAGGGACAGACTTGGATACATGACAACTGTTGGCCAAACTTCCTCCCGAGAGGATTCACACCTTACGTCATCAAGTCAAACACCTCTTAACCAAGAAAGTGCAAGCAAGGGTTGTTTTAAGTGTTTGGTACCATGGCATCAGCAATAACCTTAATACCCTTAGCTTGTCTACACATGAGGATTCTTCATTGGCTACTATTCACCCAGTGGTCCATGCAGGAGCTGCCCATATCTCACATAATTATCATAACAGAATCCTGCAAGAAAGATCTGTGCTGGTGGATTCATTCCTTTCAAGTACTTTAGGCCGACCATTCGTCCTTCATAACCAGTAGCCACAGTGACCACGGATGCTTCCCAGATAGGGGGTGGCATTATCTTGGAAAAGGCTGTCCAAGGTGTTTGACAGGAACATGAGAACCACTTGCATATCGATGTTCTAGAGATGAGAGCGGTGCTTTTGGTGTTGCAAGCATTTTAGGACTCCCTCCCACTAGGAACAATTGCAATTCAGACATGTCAGTGGTGTGGTACATAAACAAGGAGGAATAAAATCTTACTCCCTATGTTAAGAGGCCCAGAGAGTATGGCAGTGGGCAGTCTCTTCCCAACATTTCCTGACTACAACGCACATCCCAGGTAAGTCCAGCATGATAGCGGACATATTCAGCAGAGCTATTGTGATGCCTCATGAGTGGCCCCTAAAACCAGAGATAGCAGAGAAGATCTTAAAAATTTGGGGCCAGCCTTGCTGCGATGTTTTTACCACATCCATGAATGCAAAGTCCAGCAGCTATTTTGCCCTGATTCCCCCCACCAGGGGAGTCACCAAGGGGCTCACTCGTACACAATTGGCCCCCAGGTCTCTTCTTTGCCTTTTTCCCATTCCCCTTCATTCCCAAAGTCCTTCAGAAAGCCAGCACGTTGAGAAGCATTTGATACTCATTGTGCCATACTGGCCTCATCAGATTTAGTTCCCCTTCCTGTTGCCCCATCTCCAAGAGGAGCCGTGGATTCTGGACCCAGTTCCAGACCTCCAGACTCATCAGTCAGGGATGCTCCCATCTATCAATTCAAACCTTCAAATTGACAGCTTGGCTGCTTTAGTTCTGTACATAGCTAGGTTTCCAGATATTTCCTCTGCAGTAAAACATATCTTGATTTAGTCTCATAAGGCCTCAACCAGAAAATTGTATTCTAGCAAATGGAAAAGATTTTCCCGTTGGGCTTTCAACAACCACATTGATCCTTTTACTGCACCTATAATAGCTGTATTAGATTTTCTAGTTGAGACTTTTTGATGAAGGTGCAGCTGTAGCTACTATTAGAGTTCAATTAGCTGCTATATCAAACTATCATATCAGAGAAATGGGACTAAAATCATGTCTCACAGGCTTTGAAAAGCCTTTTTAAAGGTACTCTCTTACTAAGACCTCCAGTAAAAGAACCACCAACTCCATGGAACCTAAACTTTGTCTTATCCACCTTGATCCTCCCCTGCCCTTTCAACCGGAATCATGTGAATTAAAGTTTTTAACATGGAAGACCACCTTCTTGACACCCATTACATCTGCTAGACGGGTATCAGAACTTCAAGCATTATCAGTACATTCCCCCTTGCATGATCTTTCACAAGGATAGTTTCCCTGTGAACTTAACCCTTCATTCCTCCCAAAAGTATGTTCAGAAGCAAATTTAAATCAGTCCATTGACTTGCCTGTCTTTTTCCCAAACTATGGTAACAAGTCAGAGTACAAGCTACACCATCTAGACGTACACACAGTTACTTTTCTATCTGCATAGAACGGAGGAGTTCAGAAAATCAGACCAACTGTATCTTTCTCTGATAAAAAGAAGGGTGCCCCCATATCAAAGGTCACACTTTCCAAGCGGATTACAGACTGTATAACTTTCACATTCAAATCTCAATAGAGCTCATCGAGGGAAGTAAAGGGCCACTCCACAAGAGCTGTAGCAACCTAATCAGCCTTTCAGGCAAGGCTACCTATGGATTCCATTTGTGCAGCAGTAGCATGGGTGCAAAGCTTCATACCTTTATCACTCATTACAGAGTCAATTTAGCCTCCAGGAACAGGGCTTCTTTTGGATCCACTGTTCTGAAGAGTATTCTCCCTTGAACCACCCGAGAAATAAGGTGCTAGGGATGCTCTTCCAGCCAGCAATAAATGAAGGCGAGATGGGACAACATAACATTAAGTTTTGTACTCACCAATAACATTCCATGATGTTCGTGTTTCACTGCTACAGTCATTACATTTGGGTTATCCTGCCGTCAGGCGGTCCCGCAGTCGGCCAGAGTTCCAAAGTCTTGGTCTGGCATCAGTTGCAGTCGCTTCTTCCCTGACGTCAGTGCACCAGGGGTATATAAGATGCAGCCGACGCCATTTTCTCCAGTCTTTCTTGCCGTGCGGTGCCCGAAGCAAAAGCAGTTCGCAAGTGCCGGTTGGCCGACTCCTGAGATTTTCAATTCGAATTTCAGAATCAAAGTCTTCAATAAAGCTTACTACCCCGCTGGGGAAACTTTTTCTTGCTTCAGACTGATGGCAGTAAAAGTTAATAATTGTATTTCCTGTGGGAAGCAAATACCTCACAAGGATTTTCATTCTTACTGTATTCCATGCCTAGGCCCAGTCCACGACATCACTAGTTGTCGGTATTGTGCTAGATTTAACAAACGCACTATTAAACGTCGGCTTGATTTTGCTCGCCATTATTTTGGCCGAAGGTTTAATTATACCATGCTGTCGGAACAACTGATGACCGGAATACATAAAAAACGCAAAGACAAGGATAAGGACAGGCATCCGAGGTCCAAAACTGACGATGAAGCCTCTTCTAGGCCAGTTGCCAGTTCTCGGTGAGGTGCTTTTGCAGATCCTGACAACCGCTACCTCAGAGCCACAGGTCGCCTCCGACTCCCACGTGGAGTTGTCTAGGCCTCTGGATACTCAAGGTGTTGGGCCTATGGAAACTAACCCTTCAGATGGGTCCAGAGCCCCTGAGCAGGCATCTGCTTCTGAGGGTGTTTTCAGACCTTCACAGCTTACCATAAAAACTACAGCCAAGTCTAAGCCTCCTTTAAAGACAAAGAAGCAAGTACAGCATTCACCTGGACAGGCCTCCATGCCTAAAAAAACAGATGCTCAAAATGGCCAAAGACTTAATCACTCTGATCAGGAGTACCCATCCCCCTTCTGATAAAAGGCCTAGGCAGGATACAGACTATGATTCCTCTGACCAGGTTTCCATTTCTTCTGATTCCTCTTCAGACCATGGATACTCCTTACCCCCCTATGGGGACTCGGATCCTGAAGAATCAGTTACTTCAGCCTCTCCTCCTGAGGATTATTCTTTTGGGCACACTTTACATACCATGAGGGGGAGCATTTCCATTGGGAGGGCCAGGATTACTCAGAATCCAAGAAAAGGCTCAGAGACTTTTTTATTACCTCAGCACAGACCCCTTGCTATTCCGCCAGTGCTAGATATTGTGGATGATGTGTTCTCTGAATCCAGTTTAAATCCTGTTTCTTTGCCCCCTGCTCCAGTCAAGCCAAACAGGTACTACAGAGTCCCTGACTCTCACAAATTTCTTTATAAAAACCCTGTTGCTGACACAGAAACTATTTCCCAGGGTCCCAAAAGGGTAAAGGCTTCCACGGCTAAGAATCCAGTTCCCTCTGACAGGGATTCTAGAGCATTAGACAGATGGGGGAAGAAAGTTTACACTTACAACTTTAGCAGTGAGAGCTTTAAATTGCCAGTTTCACATGCTTTAATACCAACAATATTTAATGTCTCTGTTAAAACAGAAAATGACTACATTTTCAGAACATCCTGACTATAAGGAAATGCAGGATTTATTGCATGCAGCTGAACAAGTGGGAAAACATACTTTGCAATGTGGTTTTGATTCATTAGAGGCTTCTTGTAGAGCAGCAGTTACAGGATCTGTGATTTGAAGTCATGCTTGATTAAAAGAGCAAGATTTACCTGATCATGTTAAGGCTAAATTATTGGATGCTCCTTTACAGCAGGATATTTTATTTGGAGTTAAGGCAGAAGGGGTATTAAAGAAAATGGAGGATAAGGCAAAATCTATGCAAACAGTGAAGGATTTCTTACAGGTACAGCCACCTCGATTTAGCAGAAACTGGCCTTCAAAGAATTGGTCCTTTCCAGTGTCAGACAGACCACAAAGTGGCAGATACAGATGCCCAAGAGGCAGATCTCAGCCCCAAGACTCTTACAGACCACGACAGTGGGGTGCTTCAACCCCAAAAGGAGGTGAAGACAAGTCACAACCTTACAGGAAACAGTCCCAATGACTTCTCCATTCGAATGCCAAGCACTTACTTTTGGCAGCTCCCTTAGGGGGAAATTTAGCACGTTTTTTCTCAAAATTGGCATATAATCACTCAAGACAAATGGGTTCTGAATATTGTGTCTCAAGGTTACAGGTTCCACTTTCACACTCTACCAAAGCTAAAAGGAATGCCAAACCTGCCACAAATTCAATGGGCAGAGGCACAAAAACAAATTACAGCCCTCATGGACATGAGAGCTATTCAAAAAGTGTCACAACAGGAAGAGGGACAAGGATTTTACTCAAGACTTTTCTTGGTCCCCAGAAAGGACAAAGCCTGGAGACCCATACTAGACCTTTCTACTCTAAATACTTACCTGGATGTTCCGAAATTCAAAATGTTGACACTACAACAGCTTCTTCCCATGCTGGGCAAGAAGGCTTGACTTGTTACTTTGGACCTCAGAGGCATACCTGCATGTCCGTATCAGACAAAATTGCAGAAAACTCAGATTCATAGCTGGTTCAATGCATTACCAATTCTCTGCACTGCCCTTTGGCTTATCTACTGCACCCAGGGTCTTCACAAAGTGCCGGGCACCAGTAATTGCATTTTTCAGACAAAAAGGAATTCAAATATATCCATACCTGGAACGACTGCCTTATTCAAGCAGAGAGCAAGGACATTCTTCTAAAGCATCTAGCATTTGTAAAAAGGATGCTAATTTGCCTACGGTACACAGTAAACGAAAATAAGTCAAAACTAGTGCCCTCACAAGAGATAATATTCCTGGGTGCCAGCTTAAATACAATGGCCCAGATGGCTTATCTCACACCAGACAAGCAAGGACAACTAACTCAGTACTTTCAGTTGATGGCAACAAAACCCCAACTCCCTGCAAGAAAAATTCTGCAGGCCTTGGGATTCATAGCATCCTGCATACTACTAATTCCATATGCCAGACTGCATATGAGGAAATTACAATGGTACCTAAAAAGTGTTTGGATTCAACACTGTCACAGTTTGGAAGCAGTAATACCACTAATTCCCTGCCTACAACAGGAGTTTTGATGGTGGGCACAAGCATGTCACCTCAACAAGGGACAGCCTTTCACTCTACCCACAACCAGGCAGATACTAACATCAGATACTTCGGATTACGCCTGGGGAGCAAACATGGCAGGAAAATGTATTCAGGGCAAGTGGACCGCAGACCAAATGCATCTTCACATCAATCAAAAAGAGATGTTGGCTGTACAAATGCCCTAACAGCTTTCAAGGACCTTCTGCATCCAGGACAACTATTATTAAAGACAGACAACACCACAGTTATGTGGTACATAAACAAGCAAGGGGGCACTCATTCATATCCCCTGTAAAGACGAGCCATGACCTTGTGGAACACAACTCTAGCCTATCAAGTTAATCTACAAGCACAATTCCTGCCAGGAAAGAAAAATACTCTGGCAGATGACTTAAGCAGAAACATCATGGATCCTCACGAATGGAAATTAAATCCACAAGTATTCAGCATGATGACGCAAAAATGGGGTTGCCCAGACATAGATCTTTTTGCCACCCTAATGAATTGCCAACTACAAAAAGTCTGCACAAGGACTTCTCACGCACAAGCATGGAAAGTGGATGCTCTTCTGTTCACCTGGAAAAACCTAAACGTCTATGCCTTCCCACCACTGCCTCTCCTTTCAAAGATACTCCTAAAAGCCAGACAAGAAAAACCACAGATGATCCTGATTGCTCCAGACTGGCCATGCCAGCACTGGTACCCTATCTTAAGGAACTTGCCTCAGGGCCCACCATGGATTTTACCCCAAATTCCACACCTTCTGACTCAACACAACAATCAGATCCTGCACGGTCAGCTCAAAACCATAACCTGGCTGCATGGCAGATAGTTTAGTCAAACAGGCAACACCTCTATCTAAAGCTGTTATGGATGTCATCTTGGAGGCCAGGAGGCCTAGCACCAGGAAAGCTTACTCAGAAAAATGGAAGAGATTCTGGGCCTGGAATCATGCTCACAGCCTTGACCCTGTTGTTCCAAACATTCCTCAGATTTTACAATACTTAACTGAGATGCTGGACAGAGGCCTATCCTTTTCATCAATTAAGATCCACGCCTCTGCCATTTCTGCACATTACAACACGGATCCTCCTTTATTCTCTCATCCCTTGCTAAAGCAGTACCTCAGAGGGGCTAAAAACATAAGACTGCCCCAGAGAGCACCAACACCAACTTGGGACCTCAATTTTGTTTTGGAAAAACTGACCCTTCCACCTTTTGAGCCAGCCAATATAGCCGACATAAAATTTTTATCATGGAAAACAGCTCTGCTCCTGGCAGTAACTTCAGCACGAAGAGTCTCAGAGCTACAGGCATTAATGGTAGTGGAACCTTTTATAATTTTTTCATCAGGACAGGGCATCTTTAAGGACAAACCCTACCTTCATGCCAAAGGTGGTATCTAGTGTGGCTCTTAAACAAACCATCCATTTGCCTACTTTTTACCCAAACCCCCAGAATAAAGGGGAGAAACTTCTGCATTCTTTCGACATACACAGGCAGCTACGATTCTACTTGGACAAAACAAAAGCTTTCAGGAAAACTGATCAGTTGTTTGTTGCATATGCTGCAGGAACACAAGGCAAGGTTATCTTAAAGCAGACTATATCCAAATGGATAGGACACTGTAATTTAGTACTGCTACACACAGCATGGAAAATCAGTCCCTAATAACATTAGGCCTTATTCCACCAGGGCAACAGCCTTTCTCAGAGGAGTACCTACCAAAGAAATTCTTGCGTCTGCAACTTACAGTTCAGTGCACACCTTCACCAAGCATTACCACCTGCCTCTCTACTCTAAATCCAGAGCAGGATTTGCCACTGCAGTTCTGCAGGGTCTCTTAGCCAATCCTAACTCTTTATAGACCAGCCACCCAAACCTAGCTTTGGTATTCAACCCAAGTGTGATGACTGCAGCAGTGTAACACGATGAACATAGTACAGTTTTGTACCTACCATAAATGTAGATGTTCGAGTGTTCACACTGCTGCAGTCCAGGTTACCATCCCGCCATCCCCTCTGAACTAGCTGGACTTATCTATACCCTTCTATCCTATACAACCTTTGGGGTGTATTTGCTGGTAGCTGAAGGTACTCTTTTTATTTTATATATATATTTTTGATTAGCAATATGTATTGTCTACCCACTTGGTGGCACCTGACATCTGGGGCAAGAAAAACTGAAGAAAATGGCATCGGATGCATATTATATACCCCTGGCGCACTGACGTGAGAGAAGAAGCAACAGCAACCGACACCGGACCAAGACTTTGGAACTCTGGCCAACTGCGGGGACCGCCTGACGGCAGGATAACCCAAGTGTGATGACTGCAACAGTGTAAACACTCTAACATCTACATTTATGGTAGGTACAAAACTGTACTTTCTGCAGGGCCTCATAGCCGCTCCTAATGCTATTGAGCTCCAGCCTTCCAACCTTGGCTTTGGGATTCAACCCAAGTGTAATGACTGCAACAGTGAAACACGAAGAACATAGTACAGTTGTGTACACGTACCATAAATGTAGATGTTCGAGTGTATTCACTGTTGCAGTCCAGGTTACCCACCCAGCATCCCCCATATCTTTGCTGCAATTTATCTGCTGTTCTCTAACGTATACAACCTATGTGATGTATTTGCTTATAGATGAAGTTATTATATATATTTTGGTGCATGCATGTTTTATTGGCATATTTTTAGCCTACCCTTTGTTAGGGGCACCTGACATCTGGGGCAAGAAAAACTGAAGAAAATGGCGTTGGCTGCATCTGTTATACCCCTGGTGCACTGACGTCAGGGAAGAGACGACCGCAACCAACGCTGGACCTAGACTTTGGAATTCAGGCCGACTGAGGGTAGCCTGCCAGCAGGATAACCCAAGTGTAATGACTGCAACAGTGAATACACTCTAACATCTACATTAATGGTAAGTGTACACAACTGTACTTTTTTGTTGTAGTGATTGTATTTTACTACCACTAAACAATTGATCTGATGTTATTATTCATTCATTCCTTACTGATGGGCTCAGAACAGATTCTCGGCTCCATCTTGGCCACTGTACCAAGCTCGTGTCAGCCAAAAAAAACTCTCATGGTAAGATTACCCATAATGCCTCTCTCCCCATTACTTCAGATCTTGTTTGCCGCATAGGACGTGTCAAGCCTTTCACTCTCAGCGAAGTGGTTTTTGCTTGTTATAACTTTTTGTTGAATCTTTGTCATTTTTACTATATTACCTCTCGCTACCCCTTTTCTGGTAAAGTGCCTAATTTTTTCCTCCCCTTTACCGTTTCTCTGGAATTCCTTCCTATCATCATTGGTGGCTCCCGCCCTTACCCTCTGTGGTATTCTTGGGATACCATTGTTGGTACACTTTTCTTCCTCTTTTCTCTCTCTCTCTATATATATATATATATATATATATATATATATATATATATATATATATATATATAAAAATGTGGTGTAGTGGCCTTGTTATTACCACTGGGTTCAAAGCTTGCGACCAGTGTGCCCATAAAATGCTGAATTCGGATGCACATTCTTCTTGTGTTTATTGTTTGAAGGTTCCTCATCTGACTGTTCAGCCACCTTGTGATATTTGTGCGGGCTTTAGTACTCGTACACTCAATGAGAGACTCAACAAACTCATTCTTAAAGGAGTACTGGAATCTCCTTTCTCTGAGGCTTTTTCTGCATCAGAGGATTCCCCATCCCCCCCCAGAAAAGATCATAAGAAGAGGAGCCATTTTGTTCCCTCTTCTCTTAAAGATCCAGAATCTTAGTCTTTAGACCTAAAATACCAAAATTGTCTTCAGTTCCCTTGGCTCCAGGGCTCAAAACCCCTTCCTTCGTGCCGATGGTGGAACCAACCCTGGTTATGACTGCTAAACTGCCTCCTACATCGGCACCGGGACTTGAGTCCCCTACTTCGGTGCCAACTACTGAACCGAAGTTTGATAAGACCTTTTCGGTATAGACTACCATGGTACCGGCCATGACTACATCTGTCCAGATTCTCCCTTGGACCCAAGTAAGAGTCTCCAATTCCGGTAACTTCCCCCCTCCCTACTGCATTTTCTACAGGTCCATCGACCTCTGTGTCAAAGGGAGAGCCCATACCATGGACCAGATACTCCCCATCGACTGATCCATTCTCAGGCCATGTAGCCCCTTTTGGAACGTCCAGATGCCTATCAGAACTAGACGTGGTCAGACTTGTGGATCAACTCTTGATGGCTAGGGCTCGACTTCCCTTAGTAAACCCTCTTTCCCATTTGGAGCAGAGGAGCTCTCCCCACAGACTCCGTTTTATACTCCTCCTTCGACCTCTCTGGGTCTGAAGCCCTTAGCTCCAATTTCTTTTCCAGTTCCAGCTGTCACGATTCCAGCGGCATCCATGTTTGTGGCACCGATCTCCCTGTGGACGTCGACTCCTTCAGAGCTGAGCCATCCTCAGGTCGGGGCTAGCTCGTCTGCATCGAGGGTCCTAGCCCGGTGGCGAATTTTTTTCTACTGCACCGTGTCCTGCGGCCCCAATGAATGCTGTAGCTCTGAGTGTCCTCAAAGTTCCTCTCCTGTCTGAGCAGGATGTGACCCCAGTTCCGAGGTTGTCCCTTTGTTACGGGCTCCCCATCCCTCTTCAGGTGGACCTGCCTTTCAGGCAATAGGGTGCTGGCCTTTGCAGGCACTCGGCTAACCCCACAGGCATCTGAACACCATATGTACATTCCTCCTAGGCCTCAGTCTGTCACTTCAGGACACTGGGTGCAGGAGCTGCAAGATACCCTTGAGCAGGGTACTCTCTCTCCTGAGTCCTCTTCGGAAGCCCCCGGCGAGGAGATTCCAAGGAAGAGAATGTGCAAGAGGATGCATGCAGACTCCCTGGAAGAGTCTGTCACAGAAGACACTGACTATAATGGAGAGGCTCCCTAAAATCTCTGCCGGAAGAGGTCTTCTTTGGAGACATCCTTGAAATTTTGAAACCGCGAGGAGATTGGAAGTCCTCATACCCATCCTTCGAGGAGTCCATGTTCTTGTAGACCTTCCGTGCCTGGCCCTCTATCGCCTGGGTGACCCCGGCTGCCAACAAGCTTGTCCAGCTCATCATGCAGTGTGCATGGAAAAAAACAGACTTCATTGAGCCTATCCCCTGGAGACCAGATAAATTCTTATGTCCCCCCGAAGATGGCCCTCCATTGGTCTAAATGATAGCCTGTGGATGCAATGGTGTTGGCGGCAGCAACGAAGAAAGAGCTCACCGAGGAGAGCCACCATGTTCATCCCCCCTGAGCAAGGAGTCTTGGGCGTTGGACATACTAAGGAAGCGGACGTTTGCTTGTTTGACCTTTACCATTCGGTCATTGAATTATCTGCACATTTCCCTAAGCTCCAGAGAGATCTCATCACACAGCTCTCTGGAACACTAGCAGGAGCTGTATCTGATGAGGTCTGTGGTAAGGTGGCCTCACAGCTTGCAACCCTAGAATCCATCTCAAACTTATCCATGAGGTTGGTCTCCCATGCAACCGAAGGGGCAGCAAGATTGGCGGGTGCAGGTGTTGTCATGAGACGTCACACCTGGATGTGCCTCTGTGACTTCACATACCATTTCAAAGCTTCCTTCCTCTATGCTCCCATCGAGCCTTCTACCCTTTTTGGATCCAAAGTGAAAGACACGCTAACCAGTTGTTAGCAGGATGGTAGGACCCTGTCTGCCATAGGTGTCTGTTTTTCCAATCTCCAACGATACTTCTCTAGGAATCAGAGGAATGGGAAAATGTGGCACAAGAAGTCCCAGGGTCCTTTCTGTGAAACACGTGGTGAGCATATTCCACAGGGCAGAGGGGGGTAACTCCTCCGGAAGACTTCCCTTTTGGGGCAGGGGGGGGTCTGTGCAATCAGGGTTCCAGAGATTCTTTCTCTGGCCAGCCCTACCAGCGCTCCTGAGGAGAGGCCCGATTGCTTTCCTCTGGAAGCAGTCGGGGGACGTTTCTCATTGCACCAACATGCCTGGCAAAATATCACCTCAGACTTCTGGGTGCAACAGATATTACCAGAGGTCATCACATCCACTTCAATCTTCACACCAAATCTCCAAAACATATTCTCGACGTTCCACCCAGTCAAAGGGAATGTGCAGCTCAAGAGGTTCTAAAACTGGTTCAAGAGAGTCATCCAAATAGTCCCACCAGACCAGATATGATCTGGGTTCTATTCCAGGTTATTTTTAGTGCCAAAAAGACAAGGTACTGGAGACCTATTTTGGACCTCAGTATCTTAAACAAGTTTGTCAAGCAGACAAAGTTCCAGATGGTCACAGTTCAGTCTGTCCTTCCTTTCCTGGAAAAAGACCATTGGATGTGCTGTATAGATCTTCGGGATGCGTCTTACCACATAAAGATGGACAAGCGATCCAGAAGATTCCTCAGCTTCCTCCTGGGAGCCACTCATTACCAGTTTTGCACACTGCCCTTTTGCATCTCTACAGCTCCCAGAGTGTTTACCAAATGCATGGCAGTGGTAGCAGCTCACCTGAGACTGCAGTAATTCTGGGCATTTCCATATTTGATTGGCTCCTCACTGCTTCCACCAAGCATCTACTGATAATGGCACGACAGTACACTCTACTACAGGCACAGTGTTTAGGGAAGTCAGCTAACCCCGGCCCAGTCCTCGGATTTCATTGGGGCAACGCTGAAAACATCTTGTACGGTCTCCCTTCCTCGTCACAGATTGGAGAGACTTGCTTCTCAGATCCAAGCGATACTCCCCTGAGGCAAGGTGCCCTCTTGGGCAGTCCTTCAAGTCTTGGGGTCAATAGCATCAACAATAACAATTGTCTCACTAGCAAGACTACATATGAGAATACTTCAGTGGCGCTCATCAACACACAATGGTCAATGTTAACTCACCCATTATCTTTCCAAATTCATTTAACGGAACTTTGTAAGAAGGACTTGATTTGGTGGATGCAGCAAGACATATCTCTATGGAGCTGACCCTTTTTGCCCCAGCAGCCCAAGGCCATAGTGGCCACGGATGCTTCTCTGACCGGGTGGGGGGGCATTTTCAGGGACAGACTGTCCAAGGCACTCTGTCATCAGCAGAGGGCAATTTGCATATCAGTGTCCTGGAACTAAGGGTGGTGCTTCTAGCATTGCAAGCATTCCACCACGCCATTCTGTCAAGGACTGTTGCTAATCAGACAGACAGCATGTCAGTGGTCTGGTACTTCAGCAAACAAGGGGGAACCAAATCCTATCCTCTGTGTCGGGAAGCCATGAGAATTTGGCAATAGGCGATAGTTTCCAACAGCTTTCTAATAACAATGCACATTCCCGGGGATTCCAATGTGATTTCAGACAAATTAAGCAGGTGCATTCTCCTGTCTCATGAGTGGTCTCTTAATCCTGCAGTGGCGTCTATGATTTTTGATCGCTGGGGCCAGTCTTGCTGAGACTTGTTTGGCTCGCCAATAAATCACAAGTGCAAAAGCTACTTTCCCCTAATCCCCCCTCAGGGGAACCCCTGAGGGATGTGCTCATGCACAATTGGCCCACGGGTCTGCAATGCTTTTCCTCCGATACCATTGATCCCGCATTTGTTAAAGAAAGCAGTTCGGTTGAGAAGCAAAGTAATCCTCATTGCTCCTTATTGGCCTCGACAAGTTTGGTTACCCTTCCTATGGCCTCGTACAGTATGCAAACCATGGATTCTGGATCCATCTCCAGAATTACTGTCACACCCTCAAGCCATGATCTACCAGAACTTCTCTACCCTCAAAATGATGGCTTGGTTCCTCCACTTCCAATAATTGCCAGGCAGAAGAACCTTTCCACCTCATTCTTCTGGCTTCTCATAAGCCTTCCACCAGAAAATTGTATTGTGATATTGGATGAGATTTAGTTTATGGGGCTCGTGATATTTATCCTGGTTCAGCCTCCGTTCCTGATGTACTTCATTATCTCTGCAGCCTGTTACAATCCGGAGTAGCAGCTTCTACGATTCGGGTTCACCTGGCTGCTATTTCCAATTTTCACGATGGCTTCGGGGACAACTCCTTGATTTTTCACCACCTCTCTAAAATTTTTTTAAAAGGGGTTTCTCACATCAGACCCCCCATTAGAGAACCTATTGAACCTTGGAGTCTCACCCTCATGTTGCAGGCGCTAACTAAAGCTCCATTTGAACCTGCAGTCAATTGTGACATGAAATTTCTCTTTCTTGTGGCTATTACTTCAGCATGTAGGATATCCAAACTTTAGGCCTTGTGTCAAACGTCCCTACTTAATTTTTCACAAGGACCGAGTATTGCTACGGACTAATCCTTCCTTTCTGCCCAAAGTAATTTCAGAGTTAACCATGAACCAGACTATTGACTTACCAGTGTTCTTCCCTAATATTTCAAATAAAGGGGAGTACTGTCTCCACTTACTGGATGTACACAGACAATTACGGTTCTATTTGGACAGAGCAAAATCCTTTAGGAAATCCGACCAGCTTTTTTTCTCTTATTCTGGGCCTAAAATAGGAGAGTCAGTTTCCAAGATTACTTTGTCCAAATGGCTAAGAGATTCCATATGTTTTGCTTGCCATCATAGCAAATTGCCCCTGCCTAACAAAATTAGAGTGCATTCAACAAGATCTGTGGCAACTTCGGTGGCCTTTCACTGTAGGGCTACCATGCACAATATTTGTGCAGAAGCAATGTGGGTCTCTCTACATACCTTTATTAATAATTACAAATTGGATTTTGTCGCCAGGGGGAGAGCTGCCTTTGGCTCGGTTGGTGTTCAAGAATAATCTTCCATAGGGCCTCCCAGGAAACTAGGTAGCTAGAGATGTTGTCCCATCAGTAAGGAATGAATGAAGATTAACAATACGATAAAGAAGTTATGTCTTACAATAACGTTCCATCTGTGGTGTTCATTCATTTATTACATCCCCCGACCTTTCCTCTCCAGTAGGCTCCTGGAGGATTTTGGATATGGTCCTTTATCTGGTTTAGGGTATTCTGAGCAGAAAAAGTCTCCATTTTTACATGGGGAGAGAGGCACGGTGGGTAATTTTAGCATGAGAGTTTTTTGGCTGACTCGAGTTTGGTACAGTGGCTGAGCTGGAACCAAAGTTTGGTTCCAAGCCCATCAGTAATGAATGAATGAAGATGAGCAACACAAATCAAACGTTACGGTAAGACGCAACTTCTTTATCTGTTTAGATAGTTGGATTTTCTGAATTCTGTTAATTTTTTATAATCTTGTTAGCGTCTCACTTCCTTCTCAGAAAGGTTAAAACTCCTGCAGAAGTGATTGTGAATACTGATTTAGTCCTTTTCAGATGTCAGTATTGTCATATTAATAAGTGCATATTTTTTTCCAGGAAAGGAATGCTGAGAGTGCAATTGAAGCACTGAAGGAGTATGAACCAGAGATGGGTAAAGTGATCCGCTCCGATAGGAAAGGAGTCCAGAGAATTAGAGCCAGAGATCTTGTTCCTGGAGACATTGTTGAGGTGGCAGGTAGGGAAAAGGACAAATACTTTCTTGCACATGTCTGTCTCTGTGTGTGTGTCTGTCTCTCTCTCTCTCTCTCCT